>NW_026511082.1:0-52500 GCF_027579735.1 Bombina bombina | reverse complement strand
AAGGTATATATATACACAAATATATATATATACACACACAGAGAGAAGCACACTCACAGGAACGAACAACTGGCTCAATACTATTGTTAGCCTGTTCTTTCGCGATTTACCACCTGGGTGCAACTTCTTTTAGCCCAGCAATACTTTTCACAGAGAAGAACTTTCCTGTAGTATATCAGTCTGATCCCACCTATTACGGTCAGTCTAGCGCCAAAATACCAGGCAATTCCTCTCTGAACAAGGAACACAGCAACCCCAGACGATCGTTTCGGCCTTCATTGGGCCTCGTCAGTGAGGTGTAGCCATATTCCTCTAAGCACACTGAGCAAGGAGTCCACGTCTGGTTTCCCCTTTTTCCCATAGGGAGACTAAATACACACAGAGAGAAGCACACTCACAGGAATGAACAACTGGCTCAATACTATTGTTAGCCTGTTCTATGGCGATTTACCACCTGGGTGTAGCTTATTTTAGCCCAGTAATGCTTTTCACAGAGAAGAACTTTCCTGTAGTGTATCAGTCTGATCCCGCCTATTACGATCGTCTCGGCCTTCATTGGGCCTCGTCAGTTAGGTGTAGCCATATTCCTCTAAGCACACTGAGCAAGGAGTCCACGTCTGGTTTCTGGGGCAGCTTTTTATGAGTCCGAACCTGTGCAGATAACGCTAACCCTTTAACTTGAAGATCATGTGCCAAACTATTTACAAGCACTAACCTCATCTGCCGATAAGAAAGTGCATATCAAGATTTCATACTCCAAGAGGTGACGGGCACATCTACACACATATCCTGTGAGATAATCATTGGAAGAAAAAAATCTCTACATACTCTAAGAGGTGGATGAAAGTCTAGAAGCATACATGGGCATTCCGGACCAACCAATCACAAGGAACTAAGCATCCCTCCCAGTGCGGTAACTTACCTCCTATGATTGAGGTAAATTCTGGTAAGGGAATTCACTGCATTTAAAGATCACTACATGGATCTTCTTTGACATTTCATATATTTTTAAGAAACTTTGGTCTTTAACATTCAGACACTATTGATATTGTACAAACATACATATCAATCTCATATCACTCTGTTTATATAAGGATTTGTGAGCACTGTTATTCCCTTGTTTATTCATTTTAACTTTTACATCATCAGGTTTTACCCCTTTGATGTCTTAGTCTCTAACAGCTGCCATCTATTTCCTTTTCCCCTGACTAGCGCATTTTGTGAGTACCGCTTGTTCTCAGGTCAGGGCTTCTGAACTGTAACATTCTACTTGTTTGTTCCTATATATATATATATATATATATATATATATATATATATATATGTGTGTGTGTGTGTGTGTGCTGTGTAACCTGTTGGCGCTCTACAAATACCTGATAATAATAATAATAATTATATATATATATATATATATATTTCTCTTGTAAAGGTGAATCCAGTCCACGGGTTCATCCATTACTTGTGGGATATTCTCCTTCCCAACAGGAAGTTGCAAGAGGACACCCACAGCAGAGCTGTCTATATAGCTCCTCCCCTAACTGCCACCCCCAGTCATTCTCTTGCAACTCTCGACAAGAAAGGAAGTATCAAGAGATATGTGGTGACTTAATGTAGTTTTTACCTTCAATCAAGAGTTTGTTATTTTTAAACGGTACCGGCGTTGTACTGTTTTACTCTCAGGCAGAAATTGGAAGAAGAATCTGCCTGGAGGTTGATTATCTTAGCGGTTTGTAACTAAGGTTCATTGCTCACACATAACTGAAGAGTATGGAAAGAAAACTTCAGTTGGGGGGACGGTTTGCAGATCTCCCAGGACACAGTGGTGACGGTTTTGGGGTAATCAGTCCCCAGATGCCACAGTCCAAAAATCAGCACGATTCGCTTCTGAGGACCGGAGTTACAGTCTGTTGAAGTTATGGGGATAGGGGCGTCCAAAACCCCCGGTTCCCAAAGGAGCTCCCCTCCGGTAATTCCCCCACCTCTTTCCCTCCCTAGGGGCTACTAATCCCCAAAAGAGCGGAGCTCTGGGGCACATGGTTGCTGGAGCGACCAGGGGTAAAGTTAGCGGGTGTCCTGCTGTCCTGTGGCCGACCAGGAGTTTCAGGAGCCCAGGCCAGCCTGAGAGGAGTTAGACGGGTGTCCGTTGTGAGGCAGCCGACCGGGAATTCCAGGAGCCCGGCCAGCCTAGGAGGGTTTTCCTGGTCATACACCAGCTCTTCACAAAACAAGCAAACAAAAGCTTCCAGAGGTTGTGGTTGCTCTGAGGAGCCCAAAACCACTGAGAAACAGGGGTGAGGTTGTAGGAGGGTGGGGGGGGGTAGCCTTAGCTGTCTGGTATCCGTGACAGCTTTCTCTTCGGCTAGAAGAGTTTTGGAGCTTTCAGCATTGCAGTGTGAATCTCCTTTCCTTATTTTTCATTCTATTAAGGTGGTCCTGCATACTGCCTAAGGTTGTTTCATATAAGAACATTAATCAAGAAATTGTTGTTCCTTCTTTGTGTCATAATCCTTCTCATAAGGAGCGTTTGTTGCATAACCTGGATGTGGTTCGTGCATTGAAATATTATTTGCAGGCGACTAAGGATTTTCAGCAGTCTTCCTCTTTATTTGTTGTTTTTTTCGGGGAAACGTAAGGGTCAGAAAGGTACGGCTACTTCTCTTTCGTGTTGGTTGAGGAGTGTTATTCACTTGGCATATGAGACTGCTGGACATCACGGCTCATTCCACGAGGGCTGTTTCATCTTCTTGGGTCTTCAAAAATTGAGCTTCTGTAGATCAGATTTGCAAGGCTGCCACTTGGTCATCTTTGCATACTTTTTCTAAATTTTACAAATTTGATACTTTTGCTTCAGCTGAGGCTTCTTTTGGGAGAAAGGTTCTTCAAGCAGTGGTGCCTTCTGTTTAGGTTTACTGTCTTGTCCCTCCCTTATCATCCGTGTCCTCTAGCTTGGGCATTGGTTCCCAACAGTAATTCTGATGATCTATGGACTCACCGTGTCATTAGAAAGAAAACAAAATGTATGCTTACCTGATAAATATATTTATTTCTTGACACAGTGAGTCCACGGCCCGCCCTGTATTTTTCAGACAGTTTATTTTTCCATAAACCTTAGGCACCTCTGCACCTTAGATTACTTCCTTTCTCTTTTCCCTTTGGTCGAATGACTGGGGGTTGTGGGTAAGGGAGTGGTATTTAACAGCTTTGCTGTGGTGCAGTAATTATGATGATCTGTGAACTCACCGTGTCAAGAAAGAAATACATTTTTCAGGTAAGCATAAATTTAGTTTTTTCTGTTTTTTTTAGAACCTCCACATTTCACAAGGGAGCCCATGAGGACTATTGTGGCAGAAGTGAACACAGATGTGGAGTTTCCGTGTCAGGCCTCAGGTGAGAGGTTAATGTTGGGTTATTTGATCCTTTTTTATTATTTGCTTCTAACACAGTGGAAGAGAAGCTGGTGCAGGGCTGTTTGTTGTGTGTCTGGGGAAGCTGGTGCAGGGCTGTTTGTTGTGTGTCTCTGGGGAAGCTGGATCATGGCTGTTTGTTGTGTGCCTCTGGGGAAGCTGGTGCAGGGCTGTTTGTTGTGTGTCTGGGGAAGATGGTGCAAGGATGTTTGTTGTGTGCCTCTGGGGAAGCTGGTGCAGGGCTGTTTGTTGTGTGTCTGGGGAAGATGGTGCAAGGATGTTTGTTGTGTGTCTCTGAAGAAGCTGGTGCAGGGCTGTTTGTTGTGTGCATCTGGGGAAGCTGGTGCAGGGCTGTTTGTTGTGTGTCTCTGGGGAATCTGGTGCAGTGCTGTTTGTTGTGTGTCTCTGGGGAAGCTGGTGCAGGGCTGTTTGTTGTGTGTCTCTGGGGAAGATAGTGCAGCGCTGTTTGTTGTGTGCCTCTGGGGAAGCTGGTTCAGGGCTGTTTGTTGTGTGTCTCTGGGGAAGATGGTGCAGCGCTGTTTGTTGTGTGTCTCTGGGGAAGCTGGTGCAGGGCTGTTTGTTGTGTGTCTCTGGGGAAGATGGTGCAGGGCTGTTTGTTGTGTTTATCTGGGGAAGCTGGTGCAGGGCTGTTTGTTGTGTGTCTCTGGGGAAGCTGGTACAGGGCTGTTTGTTGTGTGTCTTTGGGAAGCTGGTGCAGGGCTGTGTATTGTGTGTCTCTGGGGAAGCTGGTGCAGGGCTGTTTGTTGTGTTTATCTGGGGAAGCTGGTGCAGGACTGTTTGTTGTGTTTATCTGGGGAAGCTGGTGCAGGACTGTTTGTTGTGTGTCTGGGAAAGCTGGTGCAGGGCTGTTTGTTGTGTGTCTGGGGAAGCTGGTGCATGGATGTTTGTTGTGTGTCTGGGGAAGCTGGTGGATGGATGTTTGTTGGCCAGTAGTCTTCTTATCCTGGCATCAAGAGGAAGGATAAGGAAATATCCCAGAACAAGATAATTTATAAGTAAATGAGGTAAGCAGTAATGACAGTAGTGAGGGCAATCCTTCATGGCACTACAGGGGATAACTGGAGAATAGTCAGGCAAGCAGAGTTAGGCAACAATAAGGCAATCCACATTATCAGTAGTTCAGGGGTTAATCAGAAGAGTGGTCAGAGACAGGCAGAGTTCAGCAACAATAAGGCAATCCAGCAGTTCAGGGTTAAACAGCAGAGTGGTCAGAAAAAGGCAGAGTTCAGCAACAATAAGGCATTCCAGAAGTTCAGGGGTTAAACAGAATAGTGGTCAGACAAGCAGAGTTCAGCAACGATAAGGCAATCCAGCAGTTCAGGGGTTAAGCATAACAGTACAAAGAATCACCCAGGAAGCACAAAACAACCTATACTTGGGCAATGTAAGTAAGGAAAAAGGTACTTACATAGACCCAGATTGGCGCCAAGGAAGACGTCCAGGAGTCATGGTGACGTCATGTCCAATGAGCCAGAGCAACAGCCATGATAACAGGAAGGAGCCGCCTGCATCCATGGCAACGGCCATGGAAGCGGAAGCAGCCGTCTCCGTTTATGACAATGGCCACAACGGAGTGGGCGGCGTCACAGAGTCCCCATCAAAGGGGTTCATCCTGCATCCTAATGAAACTTGGTGGGATGAACCTATTGAAACCTGGAGACCAGAGAAGGAGCATGCACATGATGGGCAGGAACGATCTGCCACAAAGTAACCCTTCCAGTGCACAAGGTGTTGAAGTTGTCTCCATCTGTACCTGGAGTCTAGGATCCTGGCAATCTCATACTCTGGCACACCATGAACCAAGAGTGGTGGAGGAGGAGGTCTGAGTCGGGTAAATCTGTTTATGATGTAGGGCTTGAGCAGAGAGATGTGGAAGAATGGATGAATGTGCAGGGCTCTGGGTAAGGTCATTTTTTTAGGCAACAGGAGATAATCTTTTAAGGACCTTGTAGGGACCGATGTAGTGAGGACGTAAGCAAATGTGTCGAGTAGAGACCCAGACTCACTCACCAACAGCAAAGGCACGAATAGTAGCTGGATGATGGTCGGCATGCCTCTTGTATCTGGAAACAGCTGAACGTAACTGAGAGTGTATACGATGCCAATGGGTAGTAAGGTCAGTGAAACGACATTCAGCAGCAGGAAATCCCGTGGACTGAGCTGAAAGAGGGAAGAGACAGGGTTAATAACCTGCTGTTGTTTGAAATTCAGAGCATTGTAGAGATTAGTGCCAATTACTGTTCCTTGCCAGTTCAGCTAGGGGCAAGAGTCCTAACCAATTGGTATGCTGAGAATTGACATAGGCTCTGATATAGGCTTTGAGATCTTGATTTGTCCTCTTTGTCAGACCATTGGTCTGAGGATAATAGCTAGAAGACAATGATACAGTGGTCCCAATCATTTTGAAAAAAGCTTTCCAGAAGGTGGAAACAAATTAAGGTCCTCTGTCAGAGACAATATTTACAGGTATACCATGAAGGCGTACCACTAGAAGAAGAAACAGAATTGATAACTCTTGGGTAGTAGGTAGTTTGACCAAGGGCACAAAATGAGCAAGCCTGGAGAATCGATCCACCACAACCCATATAACCGTATGGTGGTCAGAAGGAGGGAGGTCCACAATAAAATCCATGATT
Source organism: Bombina bombina (assembly GCF_027579735.1). NCBI lineage: Eukaryota > Metazoa > Chordata > Amphibia > Anura > Bombinatoridae > Bombina > Bombina bombina. Next base: position 46,439 of record NW_026511082.1, on the reverse strand, counting down.
ATGTGTGTCCAAGTTTGTTGGGGTATATTTAAAGGTTGAAGTAAGCCATAAGGTAAAGATCTGGGAGTTTTATTCACAGCACAAGTTTGACAAGCCTTGACATACTCCTGAGAGTCGGACTTCATGGTAGGCCACCACACATGCTGAGAAAGAAGTTTAAGAGTTCTTGTCAGACCAGGATGACCAGACAGTTTGCTATCATGAGCCCAGGATAACACAGCAGTGCGTAGGTTCGGAGGTACAAAATGGATGTCAGGAGTCGTAGGGGCTTCAGGAGGTTTTCTTGACTGAGCACGTTGTAATCTCTTCAGTAGAGAGGTATTAAGTTGAGCAGTCACACAGGAGGAAGGAATGATGTGTTCGATAGGGGCTTCAGAAAAAGTCAGTAGAGTGGGGAAACTGACGGGAAAGAGCATCCGCCTTTTTATTCTTGGTCCCAGGAAGATATGAAATGATAAAAGTAAAGCGAGAATAGAATAAGGCCCACCTGGCCTGTTAGGGATTGAGTCGATGAGCTGTTTCCAAGTATGTCAGGTTCTTATGATCAGTAAGGATCTGATCTGAATTGGGTTGGCAGTGCCCTCCAGCCAATGTTGCCACTCATTAAGGGCCAATTTAATGGCTAGGAGCTCACGATTCCCCACATCACATTTCCTCTCTGCAGGGGTAAAGTGTTTAGAGAAAAAGGCTACAGGATGCAATTTAGAGGTAGAAGGGTCCCTTTGAGTTAAGACAGCACCAACTCCTATTTCAGAGGCATCAACCTCTAAGGTGAACTGCAGGTCAGGGTCAGGATGGCGTAGCACAGGAACAGTACAAAAGGCCTTTTTTAGACGTGAAAAGGCGTCCATGTCTACTGGAGGCCAATTTTTGCAGTCACTGTTTTGTTTGGTAAGCTCAGTGAGTGGTGCAGCGATTCTGGAGAAGTTCTTTATAAACTCTTACGGTAATAATTGGAAAACCCCAAGAATCTCCTTCAATGTGGTGGGTTGAGGCCATTCCAAAACTGTGGTTAGCTTTGTAGGATCCATGGCAAAACCTTCTTTTGAGATAACATATACAAGGAACTGAATCTAAGCTTGATCAAATTTGCACTTCTTCAACTTGGATACCAGAGAATTGTTTCTGAGATGAAGGAGAACCTGTTTCACATGCTCATCATGTTCCTCCAGGGTAGTGGAAAATATGGGGATGTCATCCAAATAGACAATGACAGTACGATTAAGGAGGTCACAGGTGACGTCATTGACGAAAGCTTGAAAGACAGCAGGGGTATTGCACAGTTTAAAAGGCATTAAAAAATATTCATAGTGCCCTGATCTCGTGTTGAAGGCAGTTTTTCATTTATCTCCTGGGAAGATGAGAATGAGATTGTTTGCCCAACAAAGATCTAGTTTTGTAAAGTAACAAGCATTTTGGAGTGAATCATATAATTCAGTAATCAAGGGAATAGGATAATGGTTCTTGATAGTGATGTTGTTTAGGGCTCTGTAGCCGATGCAGGGTCTCAAACCACCATCCTTTTTACTGACAAAAAAGAAACCAGCCCCAGCAGGAGAGGAGGCAGGGCGAATAAAGCTTTTAGCTAAGTGTTCTTGGATGTTTTCCTCCATGGCTTTAGTCTCGGCCTTAGACAGCGGATAAGTCCTTCCTTTAGGATGTGGAGCTCAGAGCTCCAGGGAAGAGGTCAATATTGCAGTCTTAAGTGCGGTGAGGTGGTAGCACATCAGCTGCTTTCTTTTTGAACACATCAATAAATGCTGTATATACAGAGGGAAGGCTAGAATAAGTCTGAAGGTTGGCTATAGGGGTGTGATACAACAGAGTACCTTAGCCAGGCAGGAGTGAAAAAAGGATTTGCCCCAGGAGGACAACTGTCCCTCAGTCTAATGAAATTGTGGATTGTGTTTGCATAGCCAAGGAAGACCAATAATAACTGGTTGTGCAAGAGAATGAATAACATCAAATTGCAATTGTTCAGAATTTAGGACTCCCACAGCCATGGTCAGGGGTGCAGATTAAAAATGGATCAGGCCAGATACAAGGGGAGGGCCATCCACAGTGGTTATTTAAGACACTGCTTTTTCTGAATAAGAGGCAACCCTGTGTGAATCATGCAACAGTGATCTAGGAAATTTCCAGCTGCCCCAGAATCAACAAAGCTTTTGCATGGACAGGGTTCTGGAGAAAGGTAAGGGTAATGGGTACCAGGATCCAAGAAGAGTGAGGGGAATAGATAGTGGCCATGCTTCGAGGTACCTCCTTTTTATCCTCTAAACATTGGCTTTTCCCGGCAGTATATCACAATTCTTGAGTTGGTGTGAATTGGAGCCACAGTAAAAGCATTGTCGCAACCTCCTTATTCTCTGTCTTTCAGATTCAGAGTACTTAAGGGAAGAGAGATCCATGGGTTCCTCTTCAGAAGTAACTAGAGGTGGAGGAGGGGGGGAGGACAGTCTAGTGGTTAGACGGTTGGAGGACGAGAAGGCAGGATTCTGTGAGCTCTATAAATTCATCCAGGGTAGATGGAACATCACGATAAGTGAGCTCATCATTGATGCATTCATATAGACCCCTCCAGCAGGCCGTCCTGAGAGCATTGCAATCCCAAATTGTCTCATGTACCAAGGTGCGAAACTCAATGGCATATTGTGCCACAGATCTATTATTCTGGTGGAGATTCAAAAGAGAGTATTCTGCAGCAGAAGTGTGACCAGAGGTCCCAAATATGGAAGACAGTGCAGAAATAAAGTTATCGGCATCGTTCAGGAGTTGAGCACTCTGTTCCAATAGGGGAGAGACCCAGGCTAGGGCCTTATCCTTTAATAAGGAAATAATAAAGGTGACCTTAAACTGATGGGACTGGAAGGTATGAGGGTCATTGCGGAAATCCCCTACAGTCGGTAGTGCTATCATACTTGTCAGACAATGGTATCAAGGGTATGCTGCTAGAAGCAGGGGAGGAGGTTGCAGTACTAACAGCAAGGGCAGGTTGTGTGGCAACAAGAGCAGTATTTTTCTCTGCAACAAGTGAGCAGAGCATAGCGGTAATAGTCTCTAATTTAGAATCCAGACTCTGCAAGTGTATGGCATGGGTTCCCAGCGTCTGTCGCTGAAGAGAAACTGCTCTTGCTACCTCATTTGAATCCATGGCCCAATTATAATGTAATGCTTGTGGGATATTTTCCTATCAGACCAAACTTGGCCAGTAGTCTTCTTATCCTGGCATCAGGTGTAAGGATAAGGAAATATCCCAGAGCAAGAGAATAGATAAGTAAATGAGGTAAGCAGTAGAGGGCAGTCCTTCACGGCACTACTGGAGAGTAGTCAGGCAAGCAGAGTTCGGCAACAATAAGGCAGTCCATGGTATCAGCAGTTCAGGGGTTAAACAGCAGAGTGGACAAAGACAGGCAGAATTCAGCAACAATAAGGCAGTCCATGGTATCAGCAGTTCAGGGGTTAAACAGCAGAGTGGACAGAGACAGGCAGAATTCAGCAACAATACGGCAATCCAGCAGTTCAGGGGTTAAACAGCAGAGGGGTCAGAAAATCAGAATTCAGCAACAATAAGGCAATCCAGCAGTTCAGGGGTTAAACAGCAGAGTGGTCAGAGGCAGGCAGAGTTTAGCAACAATAAGACAATCCAGCAGTTCAGGGGTTATACAGCAGAGTGGTCAGAGACAGTTAGAGTTCAGCAACAATAAGACAATCCAGCAGTTCAGGGGTTATACAGCAGAGTGGTCAGAGACAGGCAGAGTTTAGCAACAATAAGACAATCCAGCAGTACAGGGGTTATACAGCAGAGTGGTCAGAGACAGGCAGAGTTTAGCAACAATAAGACAATCCAGCAGTACAGGGGTTATACAGCAGAGTGGTCAGAGACAGGCAGAGTTTAGCAACAATAAGACAATCCAGCAGTTCAGAGGTTATACAGCAGAGTGGTCAGAGACAGGCAGAATTCAGCAACAATAAGACAATCCAGCAGTTCAGGGGTTAAACAGCAGAGTGGTCACCAAAAGCAGAGTTCAGCAACAATAAGCCAATCCAGCAGTTCAGGGGTTAAACAGCAGAGTGGTCACCAAAAGCAGAGTTCAGCAACAATAAGCCAATCCAGCGGTTCAGGGGTTTAACAGCAGAGTGGTCAGAGACAGGCAAAGTTCAGCAACAATAAGACAATCCAGCAGTTCAGGGGTTAAACAGCAGAGTGGTCAGAAAAGCAGAGTTCAGCAACAATAAGCCAATCCAGCGGTTCAGGGGTTTAACAGCAGAGTAGTCAGAGACAGGCAGAGTTTAGCAACAATAAGACAATCCAGTAGTTCAGGGTTAAACAGCAGAGTGGACAGAGACAGGCAGAGTTTAGCAACAATAAGACAATCCAGCAGTTCAGGGGTTATACAGCAGAGTGGTCAGAAAAGCAGAGTTCAGCAACAATAAGCCAATCCAGCGGTTCAGGGGTTTAACAGCAGAGTGGTCAGAGGCAGGCAGAGTTTAGCAACAATAAGACAATCCAGCGGTTCAGGGGTTAAACAGCAGAGTGGTCAGAGGCAGGCAGAGTTTAGCAACAATAAGACAATCCAGTAGTTCAGGGTTAAACAGCAGAGTGGACAGAGACAGGCAGAGTTTAGCAACAATAAGACAATCCAGCAGTTCAGGGGTTATACAGCAGAGTGGTCAGAAAAGCAGAGTTCAGCAACAATAAGCCAATCCAGCGGTTCAGGGGTTTAACAGCAGAGTGGTCAGAGACAGGCAAAGTTCAGCAACTATAAGACAATCCAGCAGTTCAGGGGTTATACAGCAGAGTGGTCAGAAAAGCAGAGTTCAGCAACAATAAGCCAATCCAGCAGTTCAGGGGTTTAACAGCAGAGTGGACAGAGACAGGCAAAGTTCAGCAACAATAAGACAATCCAGCAGTTCAGGGTTAAACAGCAGAGTGGACAGAGACAGGCAGAGTTCAGCAACAAAAAGACAATCCAGCAGTTCAAGGGTTAAACACCTGAGTGGTCAGAGACAGGCAGAGTTCAGCAACAATAAGGCAATCCAGCAGTTCAGGGTTAAACAGCAGAGTGGACAGAGACAGGCAGAATTGAGCAACAATAAGGCAATCCAGCAGTTCAGGGGTTAAACAGCAGGGCTGTTTGTTGTGTCTCTGGAGAAGCTGGTGCAGGGCTGTTTATTATGTGTCTCTGGGGAAGATGGTGCAGGGCTGTTTGTTATGTATCTCTGGGGAAGATGGTGCAGGGCTGTTTGTTATGTATCTCTGGGGAAGATGGTGCAGGGCTGTTTGTTGTGTGTCTCTGGGGAAGCTGATGCAGGGCTATTTGTTGTGTGCCTCTGGTGAAGCTGGTGCAGGGCTGTTTGTTGTGTGTCTCTGGGAAAGCTTGCACAAGGCTGTTTGTTGTGTGCCTGGGGAAGCTTGTGCAGGGCTGTTTGTTGTGTGTCTGGGGAAGCTGGTGCAGGGCTGTTTGTTGTGTCTCTGGGGAAGCTGGTGCAGGGCTGTTTGTTATGTATCTCTGGGGAAGATGGTGAATGGCTGCTTGTTGTGTGTCTCTGGGAAAGATGGTGAATGGCTGTTTGTTGTGTGTCTGGGGGAGCTTGTGCAGTGCTGTTTGTTGTGTGTCTCTGGGGAAGCTTGTGCAGGTCTGTTTGTTGTGTATCTGGGGAAGATGGTGAATGCCTATTTGTTGTATGTCTGGGGAAGCTCATGCAAGGCTGTTTGTGTGTCTTTGGGAAGCTGGTGCAAGGCTGTTTGTTGTGTCTTTGGGAATCTGGTGCAGGGCTGTTTGTTGTGTGTCTCTGGGAAAGCTTGCACAAGGCTGTTTTTTGTGTGCCTGGGGAAGCTGGTGCAGGGCTGTTTGTTGTGTGTCTCTGGGGAAGATGGTGAATGGCTGCTTGTTGTGTGCCTCTGGGGAAGCTGGTGCAGGGCTGTTTGTTGTGTGTCTGGGGAAGCTTGTGCAGTGCTGTTTGTTGTGTGTCTCTGGGGAAGCTGGTGCAGGGCTGTTTGTTGTGTATCTGGGGAAGATGGTGAATGCCTATTTGTTGTATGTCTGGGGAAGCTCATGCAAGGCTGTTTGTGTGTCTTTGGGAAGCTGGTGCAATGCTGTTTGTTGTGTGTCTTTGGGAAGCTGGTGCAGGGCTGTTTGTTGTGTGTCTCTGGGGAAGCTGGTGCAGGGCTGTTTTTTGTGTCTCTCCTGGGAAGATGGTGCAGAGCTGTTTGTTGTGTGTCTCTGGGGAAGCTGGTGCATGGCTGTTTGTTGTGTGTCTCTGGGGAAGCTGGTGCAGGGCTGTTTGTTGTGTGTCTTTGGGAAGCTGGTGCAGGGCTGTTTGTTGTGTGTCTTTGGGAAGTTGGTGCATGGCTGTTTGTTGTGTGTCTGTGGAAGCTGGTGCAGGGCTGTTTGTTGTGTGTCTCTGGGGAAGCTGGTGCAGGGCTGTTGTGCGTCTCTGGGGAAGCTGGTGCAAGGCTGTATGTTGTGTATCTCTGGGGAAGATGGTGCAAGGATGTTTGTTGTGTGTCTCTGGGGAAGCTGGTGCAGGGCTGTTTGTTGTGTGTCTCTGGGGAAGATGGTGCAAGGATGTTTGTTGTGTGTCTCTGGGGAAGATGGTGCAGGGCTGTTTGTTGTGTGTCTCTGGGGAAGCTTGCACAAGGCTGTTTGTTGTATGCCTGGGGAAGCTGGTGCAGGGCTATTTGTTATGTGTCTCTGGGGAAGATGGTGCAGGGATGTTTGTTGTGTGTCTCTGGGAAAACTGGTGCAGGGCTATTTGTTGTGTGTCTCTGAGGAAGCTGGTGCAGGGCTATTTGTTGTGTGTCTCTGGGGAAGCTGGTGCAGGGATGTTTGTTGTGTGTCTCTGGGGAAGATGGTGCAGGGCTATTTGTTGTGTGTCTCTGAGGAACTGGTGCAGGGCTGTTTGTTGTGTGTCTTTGGGAAGCTGGTGCAGGGCTGTTTGTTGTGTGTCTCTGAGGAAGCTGGTGCAGGGCTGTTTGTTGTGTGTCTCTGGGGAAGATGGTGCAGGGCTGTTTGTTGTGTCTCTTCTGGGAAGATGGTGCAGAGCTGTTTGTTGTGTGTCTCTGGGGAAGGTGGTGCATGGCTGTTTGTTGTGTGTCTTTGGGAAGCTGGTGCAGGGCTGTTTGTTGTGTGTCTTTGGGAAGCTGGTGCAGGGCTGTTTGTTGTGTGTCTTTGGGAAGCTGGTGCAGGGCTGTTTGTTGTGTGTCTCTGAGGAAGCTGGTGCAGGGCTGTTTGTTGTGTGTCTCTGTGGAAGCTGGTGCAGGGCTGTTTGTTGTGTGTCTATGGGGAAGCTGGAGCAAGGCTGTTTGTTGTGTGTCTCTGGGGAAGATGGTGCAGGGCTGTTTGTTGTGTGTCTCTGAGGAAGCTGGTGCAGGGCTGTTTGTTGTGTGTCTCTGTGGAAGCTGGTGCAGGGCTGTTTGTTGTGTGTCTCTGGGGAAGCTGGTGCAAGGCTGTTTGTTGTGTGTCTCTGGGGAAGATGGTGCAGGGCTGTTTGTTGTGTGTCTCTGGGGAAGATGGTGCAGGGCTGTTTGTTGTGTGTCTCTGTGGAAGCTGGTGCAAGGCTGTATGTTGTGTGTCTCTGGGGAAGATGGTGCAAGGATGTTTGTTGTGTGTCTCTGGGGAAGATGGTGCAGGGCTATTTGTTGTGTGTCTCTGGGGAAGATGGTGCAGGGCTATTTGCTGTGTGTCTCTGAGGAACTGGTGCAGGGCTATTTGTTGTGTGTCTCTGAGGAACTGGTGCAGGGCTGTTTGTTGTGTGTCTTTGGGAAGCTGGTGCAGGGCTGTTTGTTGTGTGTCTCTGAGGAAGCTGGTGCAGGGCTGTTTGTTGTGTGTCTCTGGGGAAGATGGTGCAGGGCTGTTTGTTGTGTCTCTCCTGGGAAGATGGTGCAGAGCTGTTTGTTGTGTGTCTCTGGGGAAGGTGGTGCATGGCTGTTTGTTGTGTGTCTTTGGGAAGCTGGTGCAGGGCTGTTTGTTGTGTGTCTTTGGGAAGCTGGTGCAGGGCTGTTTGTTGTGTGTCTTTGGGAAGCTGGTGCAGGGCTGTTTGTTGTGTTTCTCTGAGGAAGCTGGTGCAGGGCTGTTTGTTGTGTGTCTCTGTGGAAGCTGGTGCAGGGCTGTTTGTTGTGTGTCTATGGGGAAGCTGGTGCAAGGCTGTTTGTTGTGTGTCTCTGGGGAAGATGGTGAAGGGCTGTTTGTTGTGTGTCTCTGAGGAAGCTGGTGCAGGGCTGTTTGTTGTGTGTCTCTGTGGAAGCTGGTGCAGGGCTGTTTGTTGTGTGTCTCTGGGGAAGCTGGTGCAAGGCTGTTTGTTGTGTGTCTCTGGGGAAGATGGTGCAGGGCTGTTTGTTGTGTGTCTCTGGGGAAGATGGTGCAGGGCTGTTTGTTGTGTGTCTCTGTGGAAGCTGGTGCAAGGCTGTATGTTGTGTGTCTCTGGGGAAGATGGTGCAAGGATGTTTGTTGTGTGTCTCTGGGGAAGATGGTGCAGGGCTATTTGTTGTGTGTCTCTGGGGAATCAGTTGCTGTGCTGTTTGCTGTGTGTCTCTGATACTTTCTTACGCTTGGAATAAATAATACAGTTTTACCCACATATCCAAGATTCTCAACAGTAATCAATATCAGCTTCGGCAAATGTGTTTTTTCCAGTGTTACAAATGCACAAATACTTTGCTTGTGAGACTTCACCTCATTTAATTTTAAATTAGAAACTGTGACCACCTTGTAAGCTACAGGGCAGCTTGTATTACTAGAAAGTCATAATGATTTATTGATTCTGTAGGAACAGACGCCAGTGCTGCATTTTCTCAATCCGTTCAGGCGATGTCAGTGCTACTAATGTAGTTGTTTTACAAGTAATAGCAGTGCAGCCTGTGATTGGGTAACTATCTCTTGTTCTGTTGCATAATAAAGGGTGAGGTTGCCCACTTGACTCTTTAACCCCTGACACCCACCACTGACAACTAGATTCATGAATTACAGATGTCTGTGTTTGTTTTTTATTACCAATTTATTCCAGTAATAGGAAATGATTTGCTTCCTTCGTTGTGGGTAAATAACCTGACTGTGCTCTCTGAATATTTATAGCTGGTTTTGACATTAGAATATGAGAAGTAAATGACAAGTATGTCACAGTGAACCGAGCTGGTCACCTTCCTGATAATAGGAGAGTTATTTTCTACTAAAAGTGACAGTGTAAAACTGAGACAACAAAGTTCTGCTATTACATTGTGACACTTCAAACAGAATGATTTAGAGCTAATACTCAGTTGTGGTAGATCCAGCAACTCTATGGTTTTCTCTTGCTGTAGGTATTCCAGCCCCTACATTAGTGTGGTACAAGAATGCTCAGAAGATAAACATGATGCAGAACCCTCGGTATAAGACACTTGCTAGTGGGAACTTGCAGCTCCAGAATCTCCATCCAGAAGACGCAGCAATATTTCAGTGTTTTGCTAAAAATGAAGCTGGAGAAATTCAGACTCAGACATACCTGGACATGTCCAGTAGGTATCAATGGTGGAGTGGGGCATACTGAGCAGAGAATGGGCAGGGGGGTGTGCCAAATAGATAAGGGTGCCACACATTTTATATATAAAGTCACATAATGTCCCCAGTGCTGTTATACAAAATATACATTAGGGCAACCGGGCACTGTTTTCTGTTTCCTCCAGTAAAATCTACGCTAAATATTTTGTAGCCCGAGTAAACAAACAATTTATTATGCATCAGCTCATCTGCTATTGTAATTAATTTCCAAATGAAATATTGATGGTCTCTTATTCTGTGCTGGCGCGTATTGCCTCTGCCTAGCGCACCTTGTGTTGTTTTACCAGCTCACTATCAGTCCCTATGGGAACCTAAAAACCTCAGATGTTTCACAGAGAGTAGGATAAGGGTTAGGTAAAGCTTTGTTCTTCAGATGATGATCACATTCCTGGTGCTATGGTGCCCGGCTGTGTAATTAATATAAAGTATGAGATAAATGCCTGCCACAAGGTTATTCAATATTTTCAAACAGCCCTCCAAGCACTATGCTATATATTCTCTATATATTCTATGGGGGATATTTATCAAGCTGTCAACCGCAAATACGCTGGAATTCTGCAGCGTAATTGTGGAAAGCTTGATCCGACCTAGTTATCAAAGCATACAGACGGGCAAAAGTTGAAATCTGTGACCTAACATATGATCCGCCGGTCTCAATCCAACACAGATCGATGCTTACGTCATTACAGATGTTCTGAATACACATTCGGCACATTTGACACTTTTTAAAAGTGATCAAACAATTAACTGGCACGCTCGCGGCTATTCCGGTCCAGCGTACCTTGTTTTCAATCTACCACCCTGGAGGCAGCAGATGCCATAGGAATCAATGGGAGTCTGAAAGCAGCGAAAGCTCATGTCCGATGCTGCCAGATATCCCATTGATTTCTATGGTGAAAAACCAGTTACGTTTACACCTAACACCAGCCCCGAGTCTAAACACCCCTAATCTGCCGCCCGACATCGCCGCAACCTAAATAAAATGTATTAACCCCAATTCCGCCGCCACTAAATAAAATGTATTAACCCCTATTTTGCCGCTCCCGGACCCCGCCACCACTAAATAAAGTTAGTAACCCCTAAATATCTGGTCTCCCACATCACTACCATTAACTAAACCTATTAACTCCTAAACTGCCAGCCCCCCCCCACATCGCCATAAACTAAATTAAGTTATTAACCCCTAAACCTAACAACACGCTAATTTTACATTAAAATTACAGCATCCCTATCTTATAATAAAATAAAACTTACCTTTAGAGTTAAAATAAACTATATAAAAATATAAATTAACCTACCCTAACTATTATACTAAAATTACATTAAACTAGCAATTAAATTAACTATATTACATATTAAAAAACCCTAACCCTACTCAAATTATTTAAATCTATTAAAAATTACTAAAATACAAACACTAACACCTAGATTACGAGTTTTGCGTTCCGGTTAAAAAGCAGTGTTGAGAGGTCCCAACGCTGCTTTTTAATGCCCGCTGGTATTACGAGTCTGGCAGGTACAGATGTACCGCTCACTTTTTTTCTGCGACTCAAACATACCGCAATTCCACTTACGTCAATTGTGTATCCCATATTTTCAATGGGATTTTCCTAATGCCGGTATTTCGAGTCTTGGAAAAAGTGAGCGGTACAGCCTCTCCTGTCAAGACTTGTACCACTTTTAAAAGTCAGTAGTTAAAGGGCCACTAAACCCAAAATCTTTCTTTCATGATTCAGAAAGAGAATGCAAATTTAAACAACATTACAATTTACTTCTATTATTTATTTTGCTTCATTTTTTAGATATCCTTAGTTGAAGAAAAAGCAATGCACATGGGTGAGCCAATCACACAAGGCTTCTATGTGCAGCAACCAATCAGCAGCTACCGAGCATATCTAGATATGCTTTTCAGCAAAGAATATCAAGAGAATAAAGCAAATTAGATAATAGAAGTAAATTAGAAAGATGTTTAAAATTGCATTCTCTTTCTAAATCATGACATAAAAAATGTGGGTTTCATGTCCCTTTAAGAGTTTTATGGGCTAACACTGTAACATAAAACTCTTAACTAAAGTGCTACAAAGTACACTAACACCCATAAACTACCTATTAACCCCTAAACCGAGGCCCCCCACATCGCAAACACTTAAATAATATTTTTAACCCCTAATCTGCCAACCGGACATCGCCGCCACTTTAATAAATATATTAACCCCTAAACTGCTGCACTCCCGCCTCGCAAACACTAGTTAAATTTTATTAACCCCTAATCTGCCGTACGTAACATAGCCAACACCTACTGTTACAGTACCAACAGTGTACCAAGGGTTAATACCAGGGAACAACGTCCTGCATAGGGAATCAGCAATTCACAAACCAGCCAGTTTTCAGGTTTAAACAGAATATAAGCTTTATTTGAAGGCAGCACACAGATTTATACACCCTCGCTTCAGGTTACAAAGGGCATTGGTTTAACAGTAAAGCAAACATATGAACAATGCATCTAACAATTGTCTATTCACAGGTAAAACAGATTAACATATTAAGTTAATTAACTAGGGAAGAACGTTTACTCAGACAATCTGATGTTGGGCAGTCTAGTTAACATAATCACACAAGGACACAATCAGTTTACCCAGACAGACTCCTGAGACACAATCAGATCTTAAACATACATAGAATACATCTTATTACAGAATATAGGAACAGTTCTTATTAGCTATAAAGTCTTTTATGCCCACTTTGCTTATAGAGTCACAATTGCTCCCACAAGGGGCACTCACACCCTGTACCCATCCTGTATTTATGGATACAGGGTGACATAGACATAAGACAGAGGTATGAAAGTACATGGGGTGTCCAGCATATAAAATTCCATATTTCCATGCAGTCTCTGGGTATCCTTAAGCCCATGTACCTCCAGCCCAAAGAATGTTCCATAACAGGCCCTCCAATGTACAGTGGCGAGATTGGTTTTGTCACATCTCTCCCCTTTTCCAAACAGACTAACAGGGTATCTGACCTCCTGCCGGTCAGTGCCCTGGTTAGTCCAGCAACCCACCCATAAAACACAATTAGTAGTACAGCCCACCCACAATAAATGGTTACTACACCTGAGTACGGGGAAAACTTGTCCATGTCCAGGTGCCTCACCACAGCTGTGTGGGGGACTGGTACGCTGAATTGGTGGGTTGCGAGGTGGGCAGAGACCAGCTGTACTCTGCCCGGGTGCCAGCACTACCATGGAAGTAGCCTGGTGGGAGCCTGGTTGCTGGAGGGGAAGACCGACTGTCTCCCCTTCGGATACATAGCTGTGCTGCTGGAGGGGGAGACCAATCGTCTCCCCTTTGGCTAAACAGCCGTGTTGCTGGGGGACAGGACCATCAAACTCCTCTCCCTCTGGTTTGTCATGCTCGGCTGTCCAGGGTATATACTGTGGCATATACCACCAGAGCGCCTGGTAGGCATGTCAGTTTGCTGGGACAATCCATCTGTATTCCCGTTATGAGAGAGAATTCCTGTCCATACAAACAAGGGTTCAAATTCCTCAGTGCCCAGACCAGGGCCAAACAGTCCTTCAAAATCCCATCAGCTTCTTTACGAGTTTTCTGTACCTGCTCTTTATAGGTATCCACAATCCCTTCATACTGACATAGGGTGCCCTTGAGTTGCTGCACCTCACTATGAGCCAGCGTCAGCTTCTCCTCCAGTGTCACTAAGTTTGTCTTTAATGTTTCATGTTCCACTCTCAAGCTGGTGTTTTCTGCAGTTTGTCGGTGCAGCTTGTCTAGCAGAGATTCCTGTTCTAAACGTGCTTTTTCCTCTGCGCTCCTCTTCTCCTTCATCAGCGCATTGTAACGGGACCTCCACATATCAATAGCGGATAGAGATTTACTGAGCTCAGCGTCCTGGGGCTTAGCAGCAGGTGGGTCAGTCTCTGCTGCACGGATCTGGGCACGGGTAGTCACAGAGTTAACATCAGCGGGACCCATAGGAGCGTAGGCAGAAACAAGGGGGGCCAAGTCATTTCCAAGAAGAACATCAGCAGGTAAGTCCTTCTTGACCCCCACATTCACAGGTCTAGCGCCCACTCCCCAATCCAAATGTACCCTGGCAACAGGTAGGCTGAACACATCGCCCCCTGCTACCCTCACAGCCACAGTGTCTCCAGTGTACTGTTTCTCAGACACCAAGTTCTTTTGAAGCAAGGTCATGGTAGCACCAGTATCCCGTAGACCACTGACCTTCTTCCCATTCACTTTAACCAGTTGCCGGTTATTCCGGTGGGCAGCTTGCACAAGGTCTGCCTCATGTAGGATGCTCCAGCATTCTTGCGCCTCTACGTAGCGGGCCGCAGGCTGAGGATTACGTGGGATTCCGCCGGCGGGTCTTCTCCAGGACTGCGCTTGGTTCGCTGCGTTTAGGGGACACTCTGGTCTTTTGTGCCCTAGTTGCTTACATCTAAAGCACCGAATAGGTTGTGAGTAGCACCGCAGGGCTCTCTGAGGGTAGTTTGTGGCCGGAGGCCGTGTGGTATAGTGGTGCGCCGGGGTTTGGTAACTGGCAGCTGCTGGGGTGACTGGGGGTCTGTACTCCACTCTAGCAGGGGGCTTAGTGGTAGCAATGTCCAGTTTGCGGGCATCCGTATACTCATCTGCCAAGCGAGCCGCTTCCTGCAGGGTGGAGGGTTTACGGTCCCGAACCCACTCTCGAACTCCTGCGGGTAATTTGTCGAAGCAATGTTCCAACAGGAATAGCTGCAGCACCTCTTCCCCAGATATAGCTTGGCACCCCGCTATCCAGTGAGCTGCTGTGCGGTGCACCTTACATGCCCACTCAAGGTAGGAATCTCCAGCTAATTTAACAGTGTCTCTGAACCGTCTCCGGTATGCCTCCGGTGTAACCGCATACCTGGAGAGCAGAGCCTCTTTTACAGTATTATAATCCCTGACTTCCTCATCTGGAATGGCCCGAAAAGCCTCTCTGGCCCGGCCGGATAATTTTCCAGATAATATCGTGACCCAGTCCTCTGCGGGTACCTTGTGTAGTGCACATTGCCTCTCAAAATCCGCAAGGTACCCATCAATCTCTCCTTCTGTTTCCAGGAAGTTTTTAAAAGCTGCAAAATTTACTTTTCTCTTTTCCATCTTAGTCAGTATTGTAATAATCCCCCTCTTCCTGAGGTTACTGGCTTGTGTAGTTGCTCTTCTGGGCGATAAGGTTCATTCCGTCGCTGCCACCAATGTTACAGTACCAACAGTGTACCAAGGGTTAATACCAGGGAACAACGTCCTGCATAGGGAATCAGCAATTCACAAACCAGCCAGTTTTCAGGTTTAAACAGAATATAAGCTTTATTTGAAGGCAGCACACAGATTTATACACCCTCGCTTCAGGTTACAAAGGGCATTGGTTTAACAGTAAAGCAAACATATGAACAATGCATCAAACAATTGTCTATTCACAGGTAAAACAGATTAACATATTAAGTTAATTAACTAGGGAAGAACGTTTACTCAGACAATCTGATGTTGGGCAGTCTAGTTAACATAATCACACAAGGACACAATCAGTTTACCCAGACAGACTCCTGAGACACAATCAGATCTTAAACATACATAGAATACATCTTATTACAGAATATAGGAACAGTTCTTATTAGCTATAAAGTCTTTTATGCCCACTTTGCTTATAGAGTCACAATTGCTCCCACAAGGGGCACTCACACCCTGTACCCATCCTGTATTTATGGATACAGGGTGACATAGACATAAGACAGAGGTATGAAAGTACATGGGGTGTCCAGCATATAAAATTCCATATTTCCATGCAGTCTCTGGGTATCCTTAAGCCCATGTACCTCCAGCCCAAAGAATGTTCCATAACAGGCCCTCCAATGTACAGTGGCGAGATTGGTTTTGTCACACCTACCTACATTTATTAATCCCTAATCTGCCGCCCCAACGTCGCCGCCACTATACTAAATTTATTAACCCCTAAAAGTCTAACCCTAACACCCCCTAACTTAAATATAATTTAAATAAATCTAAATAAAATGACTACAATTAACTAAATTATTCCTATTTAAAACTAAATACTTACCTATAAAATAAACCCTAAGCTAGCTACAATATAACTAATAGTTACATTGTAGCTAGCTTAGGATATATTTTTATGTTACAAGCAAGTTTGTATTTATTTTACCTAGGTACAATAGTTATTAAATAGTTATTAACTATTTAATAGCTACCTAGCTAAAATAAGTACAAATTTACCTGTAAAATAAAACCTATCCTAAGTTAAAATTACACCTAACACTACACTATAATTAAATTAATTACCTAAATTAACTACAATTAATTAAAATTAAATTAAAAGTACGAAAAACCCCCCACTAAATTACAGAAAATAATAAAATAATTACAATTTTTTTAAACTAATTACACCTAATCTAATCCCCCTAATAAAATGAAAAAGCCCCCCAAAATAATAAAATTCCCTACCCTACACTAAATTACAAATAGCCCTTAAAAGGGCTTTTTGCGGGGCATTGCCCCAAAAGTAATCAGCTCTTTTACCTGTAAAAAAAAGTCTAAAACCCACCCAATCCCCCCTTAATGAAACCTAACACTAACCCCTTAAAGATCACCCTACCTTGAGAAGTCTTCACCCAGCTGGGCCGAAGTACTCCACAAAGCCGGGCAGAAGTCTTCATCAAAGCCAGCCAGAAGAGGTCCTCCAGACGGGCAGAAGTCTTCATCCAGGCGGCATCTTCTATCTTCATCCATCCGGAGCGGGTCCATCTTCAAGACATCCGATGTGGAGCATCCTCTTCCAACAAAGTCCAACTGAAGAATGAAGGTTCCTTTAAATGGCGTCCCTTGAATTCCGATTGCCTGATAGAATTCTATCAGCCAATCAGAATTAAGGTAGAAAAAATCCTATTGGCTGATGCAATCAGCCAATAGGATTGAGCTTGCATTCTATTAGCTGAACACTAGTTCTAATGCAGCAGTTAAGTAATGTGCTTACACTTATAAACACTAGTTCTAATGCAGTAGTTAAGTAGTGTGCTTGCACTTATAAACACTAGTTCTAATGCAGTAGTTAAGTAGTGTGCTTACACGTATAAACACTAGTTCTAATGCAGCAGTTTAGTAGTGTGCTTACACTTACAAACACTAGTTCTAATGCAGCGGTTAATTAGTGTGCTTGCACTTATAAACACTAGTTCTAATGCAGTAGTTAAGTAGTGTGCTTACACGTATAAACACTAATTCTAATGCAGCAGTTAAGTAGTGTGCTTGCACTTATAAACACTAGTTCTAATGAAGCAGTTAAGTAGTGTGCTTACACATATAAACACTAGTTCTAATGCAGTAGTTAAGTAGTGTGCTTACACTTATATACACTAGTTCTAATGCAGTAGTTAAGTAGTGTGCTTGCACTTATAAACACTAGTTCTAATGCAGTAGTTAAGTAGTGTGCTTACACGTATAAACACTAGTTCTAATGCAGCAGTTAAGTAGTGTGCTTGCACTTATAAACACTAGTTCTAATGAAGCAGTTAAGTAGTGTGCTTACACTTATAAACACTAGTTCTAATGCAGTAGTTAAGTAGTGTGCTTGCACTTATAAACACTAGTTCTAATGCAGTAGTTAAGTAGTGTGTTTACACGTATAAACACTAGTTCTAATGCAGCAGTTATGTAGTGTGCTTGCACTTATAAACACTAGTTCTAATGCAGCAGTTAAGTAGTGTGCTTGCACTTATAAACACTAGTTCTAATGCAGCAGTTAAGTAATGTGCTTACACTTATAAACACTAGTTCTAATGAAGCAGTTAAGTAGTATGCTTTCACTTATAAACACTAGTTCTAATGAAGCAGTTAAGTAGTGTGCTTGCACTTATAAACACTAGTTCTAATGCAGCAGTTAAGTAATGTGCTTACACTTATAAACACTAGTTCTAATGCAGTAGTTAAGTAGTGTGCTTGCACTTATAAACACTAGTTCTAATGCAGCAGTTATGTAGTGTGCTTGCACTTATAAACACTAGTTCTAATGCAGTAGTTAAGTAGTGTGCTTGCACTTATAAACACTAGTTCTAATGCAGCAGTTATGTAGTGTGCTTGCACTTATAAACACTAGTTCTAATGCAGCAGTTAAGTAGTGTGCTTGCACTTATAAACACTAGTTCTAATGAAGCAGTTAAGTAGTGTGCTTGCACTTATAAACACTAGTTCTAATGCAGCAGTTAAGTAGTGTGCTTGCACTTATAAAAACTAGTTCTAATGCAGGAGTTAAGTAGTGTGCTTGCACTTATAAACACTAGTTCTAATGAAGCAGTTAAGTAGTGTGCTTGCACTTATAAACACTAGTTCTAATGAAGCAGTTAAGTAATGTGCTTACACGTATAAACACTAGTTCTAATGCAGCAGTTTAGTGTGCTTGCACTTATAAACACTAGTTCTAATGCAGCAGTTAAGTAGTGTGCTTGCACTTATAAACACTTGTTCTAATGCAGCAGTTAAATAGTGTGCTTGCACTTATAAACACTAGTTCTAATGCAGCAGTTAAATAGTGTGCTTGCACTTATAAACACTAGTTCTAATGCAGTAGTTAAGTAGTGTGCTTACACTTATAAACACTAGTTCTAATGCAGCAGTTAAGTAGTGTGCTTGCACTTATAAACACTAGTTCTAATGCAGCAGTTAAGTAGTGTGCTTGCACTTATAAACACTAGTTCTAATGCAGCAGTTAAGTAGTGTGCTTGCACTTATAAACACTAGTTCTAATGCAGCAGTTAAGTAGTGTGCTTGCACTTATAAACACTAGTTCTAATGAAGCAGTTAAGTAGTGTGCTTACACTTATAAACACTAGTTCTAATGAAGCAGTTAAGTAGTGTGCTTACACTTATAAACACTAGTTCTAATGAAGCAGTTAAGTAGTGTGCTTACACTTACAAACACTAGTTCTAATGCAGCAGTTAAGTACTGTGCTTACACATATAAACACTAGTTCTAATGCAGCAGTTAAGTAATGTGCTTACACTTATAAACACTAGTTCTAATGCAGTAGTTAAGTAGTGTGCTTGCACTTATAAACACTAGTTCTAATGCAGCAGTTAAGTAGTGTGCTTACACTTATAAACACTAGTTCTAATGCAGTAGTTAAGTAGTGTGCTTGCACTTATAAACACTAGTTCTAATGCAGCAGTTAAATAGTGTGCTTGCACTTATAAACACTAGTTCTAATGCAGCAGTTAAGTAATGTGCTTACACTTATAAACACTAGTTCTAATGCAGTAGTTAAGTAGTGTGCTTGCACTTATAAACACTAGTTCTAATGCAGCAGTTAAGTAGTGTGCTTGCACTTATAAACACTAGTTCTAATGCAGCAGTTATGTAGTGTGCTTGCACTTATAAACACTAGTTCTAATGCAGCAGTTAAGTAGTGTGCTTGCACTTATAAACACTAGTTCTAATGAAGCAGTTAAGTAGTGTGCTTGCACTTATAAACACTAGTTCTAATGCAGCAGTTAAGTAGTGTGCTTGCACTTATAAACACTAGTTCTAATGCAGGAGTTAAGTAGTGTGCTTGCACTTATAAACACTAGTTCTAATGAAGCAGTTAAGTAGTGTGCTTGCACTTATAAACACTAGTTCTAATGAAGCAGTTAAGTAATGTGCTTACACGTATAAACACTAGTTCTAATGCAGCAGTTTAGTGTGCTTGCACTTATAAACACTAGTTCTAATGCAGCAGTTAAGTAGTGTGCTTGCACTTATAAACACTTGTTCTAATGCAGCAGTTAAATAGTGTGCTTGCACTTATAAACACTAGTTCTAATGCAGCAGTTAAATAGTGTGCTTGCACTTATAAACACTAGTTCTAATGCAGTAGTTAAGTAGTGTGCTTACACTTATAAACACTAGTTCTAATGCAGCAGTTAAGTAGTGTGCTTGCACTTATAAACACTAGTTCTAATGCAGCAGTTAAGTAGTGTGCTTGCACTTTTAAACACTAGTTCTAATGCAGCAGTTAAGTAGTGTGCTTGCACTTATAAACACTAGTTCTAATGCAGCAGTTAAGTAGTGTGCTTGCACTTATAAACACTAGTTCTAATGAAGCAGTTAAGTAGTGTGCTTACACTTATAAACACTAGTTCTAATGAAGCAGTTAAGTAGTGTGCTTACACTTATAAACACTAGTTCTAATGAAGCAGTTAAGTAGTGTGCTTACACTTACAAACACTAGTTCTAATGCAGCAGTTAAGTACTGTGCTTACACATATAAACACTAGTTCTAATGCAGCAGTTAAGTAATGTGCTTACACTTATAAACACTAGTTCTAATGCAGTAGTTAAGTAGTGTGCTTGCACTTATAAACACTAGTTCTAATGCAGCAGTTAAGTAGTGTGCTTACACTTATAAACACTAGTTCTAATGCAGTAGTTAAGTAGTGTGCTTGCACTTATAAACACTTGTTCTAATGCAGCAGTTAAATAGTGTGCTTGCACTTATAAACACTAGTTCTAATGCAGCAGTTAAATAGTGTGCTTGCACTTATAAACACTAGTTCTAATGCAGTAGTTAAGTAGTGTGCTTACACTTATAAACACTAGTTCTAATGCAGCAGTTAAGTAGTGTGCTTGCACTTATAAACACTAGTTCTAATGCAGCAGTTAAGTAGTGTGCTTGCACTTATAAACACTAGTTCTAATGCAGCAGTTAAGTAGTGTGCTTGCACTTATAAACACTAGTTCTAATGCAGCAGTTAAGTAGTGTGCTTGCACTTATAAACACTAGTTCTAATGAAGCAGTTAAGTAGTGTGCTTACACTTATAAACACTAGTTCTAATGAAGCAGTTAAGTAGTGTGCTTACACTTATAAACACTAGTTCTAATGAAGCAGTTAAGTAGTGTGCTTACACTTACAAACACTAGTTCTAATGCAGCAGTTAAGTACTGTGCTTACACATATAAACACTAGTTCTAATGCAGCAGTTAAGTAATGTGCTTACACTTATAAACACTAGTTCTAATGCAGTAGTTAAGTAGTGTGCTTGCACTTATAAACACTAGTTCTAATGCAGCAGTTAAGTAGTGTGCTTGCACTTATAAACACTAGTTCTAATGAAGCAGTTAAGTAGTGTGCTTGCACTTATAAACACTAGTTCTAATGCAGCAGTTAAGTAGTGTGTTTGCACTTATAAACACTAGTTCTAATGCAGCAGTTAAGTAGTGTGCTTGCACTTATAAACACTAGTTCTAATGCAGCAGTTAAGTAGTGTGCTTGCACTTATAAACACTAGTTCTAATGAAGCAGTTAAGTAATGTGCTTACACGTATAAACACTAGTTCTAATGCAGCAGTTAAGTAGTGTGCTTGCACTTATAAACACTAGTTCTAATGCAGCAGTTATGTAGTGTGCTTGCACTTATAAACACTAGTTCTAATGCAGCAGTTAAGTAGTGTGCTTGCACTTATAAACACTAGTTCTAATGCAGCAGTTATGTAGTGTGCTTGCACTTATAAACACTAGTTCTAATGAAGCAGTTAAGTAGTGTGCTTGCACTTATAAACACTAGTTCTAATGAAGCAGTTAAGTAATGTGCTTACACGTATAAACACTAGTTCTAATGCAGCAGTTAAGTAGTGTGCTTGCACTTATAAACACTAGTTCTAATGCAGCAGTTATGTAGTGTGCTTGCACTTATAAACACTAGTTCTAATGCAGCAGTTAAGTAGTGTGCTTGCACTTATAAACACTAGTTCTAATGCAGCAGTTAAGTAGTGTGCTTGCACTTATAAACACTAGTTCTAATGCAGCAGTTAAGTAGTGTGCTTGCACTTATAAACACTAGTTCTAATGCAGCAGTTAAATAGTGTGCTTGCACTTATAAACACTAGTTCTAATGCAGCAGTTAAATAGTGTGCTTGCACTTATAAACACTAGTTCTAATGCAGTAGTTAAGTAGTGTGCTTACACTTATAAACACTAGTTCTAATGCAGTAGTTAAGTTGTGTGCTTGCACTTATAAACACTAGTTCTAATGCAGTAGTTAAGTAGTGTGCTTGCACTTACAAACACTAGTTCTAATGCAGCAGTTAAGTAGTGTGCTTGCACTTACAAACACTAGTTCTAATGCAGCAGTTAAGTAGTGTGCTTGCACTTACAAACACTAGTTCTAATGCAGCAGTTAAGTAGTGTGCTTGCACTTATAAACACTAGTTCTAATGCAGCAGTTAAGTAGTGTGCTTGCACTTATAAACACTAGTTCTAATGAAGCAGTTAAGTAGTGTGCTTACACTTATAAACACTAGTTATAATGAAGCAGTTAAGTAGTGTGCTTACACTTATAAACACTAGTTCTAATGAAGCAGTTAAGTAGTGTGCTTGCACTTATAAACACTAGTTCTAATGAAGCAGTTAAGTAGTGTGCTTACACTTATAAACACTAGTTCTAATGAAGCAGTTAAGTAGTGTGCTTACACTTATAAACACTAGTTCTAATGAAGCAGTTAAGTAGTGTGCTTGCACTTATAAACACTAGTTCTAATGCAGCAGTTAAGTAGTGTGCTTGCACTTATAAACACTAGTTCTAATGAAGCAGTTAAGTAGTGTGCTTACACTTATAAACACTAGTTCTAATGAAGCAGTTAAGTAGTGTGCTTACACTTATAAACACTAGTTCTAATGAAGCAGTTAAGTAGTGTGCTTACACTTACAAACACTAGTTCTAATGCAGCAGTTAAGTACTGTGCTTACACATATAAACACTAGTTCTAATGCAGCAGTTAAGTAATGTGCTTACACTTATAAACACTAGTTCTAATGCAGTAGTTAAGTAGTGTGCTTGCACTTATAAACACTAGTTCTAATGCAGCAGTTAAGTAGTGTGCTTGCACTTACAAACACTAGTTCTAGTGCAGCGGTTAAGTAGTGTGCTTGCACTTATAAACACTAGTTCTAATGAAGCAGTTAAGTAGTGTGCTTGCACTTACAAACACTAGTTCTAATGCAGCAGTTAAGTAATGTGCTTACACTTATAAACACTAGTTCTAATGCAGTAGTTAAGTAGTGTGCTTGCACTTATAAACACTAGTTCTAATGCAGCAGTTAAGTAGTGTGCTTGCACTTACAAACACTAGTTCTAGTGCAGCGGTTAAGTAGTGTGCTTGCACTTATAAACACTAGTTCTAATGCAGCAGTTAAGTAGCGTGCTTGCACTTATAAACACCAGTTATAATGAAGCAGTTAAGTAGTGTGCTTGCACTTATAAACACTAGTTCTAATGCAGCAGTTAAGTAGTGTGCTTGCACTTATAAACACTAGTTCTAATGCAGCAGTTAAGTAGTGTGCTTGCACTTATAAAGACTAGTTCTAATGCAGCAGTTAAGTAGTGTGCTTGCACTTATAAACACTAGTTCTAATGCAGCAGTTAAGTAGTGTGCTTACACTTATAAACACTAGTTCTTATGCAGCAGGGGCCCGATCCGATATACATCGTAGTTTGTGGCGCAAGCGAGGGAACCCCCACCGCCTGTAGTTTCAGCTCGCAACTCGAGCTATCTAATATACCCCGCCGGCAATTGCTAAAGTGCCGTAAGTCGGATAAACTAGCGATGTCCAGAAATCTTGCGTAAGTACAAATTTCTGAAGTCGCCAGTGACTTACGGCACTTTAGAAATTGCCGGAGCCTACAAAACCTGACTAAAGTATTAAATCTCCCGTACTGTCTAACACGCCTCCCAAACATAGCCCGACATGTATACCCCTCTTTCCGCTATCCCCCCTCACTCTCCTAATAAATGTATTAACCCCTAAACCGTCGCTCTCGGACCCCGCCGCACCTAATAAAGTTATTAACCCCTAAACCGCCGCTCCCGGACCCCGCCGCCACCTACATTAACTACCCCCTAATGTGAGCCCCTTACACCTTCGCCACCTACATTAACTACCCCCTAATGTGAGCCCCTTACACTACCGCCACCTACATTAACTACCCCTAATGTGAGCCCCTTACACCGTCGCCACCTACATTACCTACCCCCTAATGTGAGCTCCTACCCCGCCGCCAGCTATATTAAAATTATTAACCCCTAATCTAATCTTCCTATACCGCCACCACCTATATTAAATTAATTAACCCCTAAAATAATAAAATATCCCTACCACTAAACCTAAGTCTAACCCTACAAATAGCCCTGAAAAGGGTTTTGTTACGGTACCAACAGGATACCAAGGGTTAATACCAGATGGAAGATGCCCTGAATGTGAGATCAGCAACTCACAACCCAGCTAATTCCCCCCTCAAACATGAGACCAGGCTCCACATTGAAGGTTAAAACAGAATGCACTTTATTGAAGGCTATATGCCCAGTATTTATGCAGGTCTGACCCCAGATGGGGGGTTGAAAGAATATTGTACATTAGATAGAGGGAAAACGCCCTTTGACATGATACAATAGAATTACATTACTTAAGCAGATAAACAATTTAGTCTTTCTTATCACTTGGGCGTCTGCTCTCTGGATGTGATTAAACAATGTGAATGTTTATCACTAAACTTAATTACAGTACACAATAGCTGAGGCTAGCAACCTTGTCTTTAGAAAATAGCTTCTCAAAGCTGAACAAAGTTAACTCTTTCAGTACTGACAGAAGGGTCTGTCACATAGCTCCCCCCCCTAGTGGAACACTCCGGCAGACCCGGCTTGACCCTTTGGCGGGTCAACCTGGGGATGACCGGACTATGAGGTGGTAGGCATGTCAGTTTGCCGGGACAATCCATCTGTATTCCCGTTTTGAGAGAGAATTCCTGCCCGTATAAATAAGGGTTCAACTTCTTCAGTGCCCAGACCAGGGCTAAACAGTTCTTCAAAATCTCATCAGCTTCTTTACGTGGTTTTTGTACCTGCTCTTTATAGGTATCCACAATCCCTTCATACTGACATAGGGTGCCCTTGAGTTGCTGCACCTCTCTATGAGCCAGCGTCAGCTTCTCCTCCAGTGTCGCTAAGTTTGTTTTTAATGCTTCATGTTCCACTCTCAAGCTGGTGTTTTCTGCAGTCTGTCGGTGCAGTTTGTCTAGCAGAGATTCCTGTTCTAAACGTGCTTTTTCCTCTGTGCTCCTCTTCTCTCCCGCTAGCACTGTTACGTGATTGTTTATCGTGACCATTTCATCCTCTACTTGACTCTTCTCCTTCATCAGCGCATTGTAACGTGACTTCCACGTATCAATAGCGGATAGAGATTTACTCAGCGTCCTGGGGCTCAGCAGCAGGTGGGTCAGTCTCTGCGGCATGGATCTGGGCACGGGTAGTCACAGGGTTAACATCGGTGGGACCCATGGGAGCATAGGCAGAAACAAGGGGGGCCAAGTTATTTCCAAGGAGAACATCAGCAGGTAAGTCCTTCTTGACCCCCACATTCACAGGTCTAGCGCCCCCTCCCCAATCCATATGTACCTGGGCAACAGGTAGGCGGAACACATCGCCTCCTGCTACCTTCACAGCCACAGTGTCTCCAGTGTGCTGTTTCTCAGACACCAAGTTCTTTTGAAGCAAGGTCATGGTAGCACCAGTATCCCATAGACCACTGACCTCCTTCCCATTCACTTTAACCAGTTGCCGGTTATTCCGGTGGGCAGCTTGCATGGGGTCTGCTTCATGTAGGATGCCCCAGCATTCTTGCTCCTCTACGTAGTGGGCCGCAGGCTGAGGGTTACGTGGGATTCCGCCGGCGGGTCTTCTCCAGGACTGTGCTTGGTTCGCTGCGTTTAAGGGACACTCTGGTCTTTTGTGCCCTAGTTGCTTACATCCAAAGCACCGAATAGGTTGTGAGTAGCCCCGCGAATTGAACCGGGCTCTCTGAGGGTAGTTTGTGGCCGGAGGCCGTGTGGTATAGCGGTGCGCCGGGGGTTGGTAACTGGCAGCTGCTGGGGTGACTGGGGGTCTGTACTCCACTCTAGCAGGGGGCTTAGTGGTAGCAGTGTCCAGTTTGCGGGCATCCGTATACTCATCTGCCAGGCGAGCAGCTTCATGCAGGGTGGAGGGTTTACGGTCCCGAACCCACTCTCTAACTCCTGCTGATAACTTGTCAAAGCAATGTTCCAACAGGAATAGCTGCAGCACCTCTTCCCCAGATACGGCTTGGCACCCCGCCATCCAGTAAGATGCTGTGCGGTGCACCTTATATGCCCACTCAATGTAGGAATCACCAGCTAATTTAACAGTGTCTCTGAACCGCCTCCGGTATGCCTCCGGTGTAACCGCATACCTGGAGAGCAGAGCCTTTTTTACAGTATTATAATCCCCGACTTCCTCATCTGGAATGGCCCGAAAAGCCTCTCTGGCCTGGCCGGATAATTTTCCGGATAATATTGTGACCCAGTCCTCTGCGGGTACCTGGTGTAGTGCACATTGCCTCTCAAAATCCGCAAGGTACCCATCAATCTCTCCTTCTGTTTCCAGGAAGTTTTTAAAAGCTGCAAAATGTACTTTTCCCTTTTCCACTGGGGTTGCTGTGACTTGGGCTGCTGTAAACAGCTCTATTGCCAGCCCTTAAAAGGGCCTTTTGCGGGCCATTGCCCTAAAGTAATCAGCTCTTTTACCAGCCCTTGAAAGGGCTTTTTGCGGGGCATTGTCACAAAGTAATCAGCTCTTTTGCCTCTAATCTAAATCCCCCTACACTGCCGCCACCTATAATAAATAGATTAACCCCTAATCTGACCCCCCTACACCGCCGCCATCTATATTAACTATATTAATCCTATCTAACTCTAACACCCCTAACTTAATTATTATTAAAATAAATCTAAATAATATTAATAATATTAACTAAATTGTTCCTATTTAAAGCTCAATACTTACCTATAAAATAAACCCTAAGATAGCTACAATGTAATTAATAATCACATTGTAGCTAGTTTAGGGTTTATATTTATTTTACAGGTAACTTGGTATTTATTTTAACTAGGTACAATAGCTATTAAATAGTTAATAACTATTTAATAGCTACCTAGTAAAAATAATTACCAATTTACTTGTAAAATAAATCCTAACCTAAGTTATAAATACACCTACACTATCAATAAATTAATTAAATAAACTACAAATATCTAAACTAAAATACAATTAAATACACTAAACTAAATTACAAAAAAACAAACACTAAATTACAAAAAATAAAAAAAGATTACAAGATTTTTAAGCTAATTACACCTATTCTAAGCCCCCTAATAAAATAATAAAGCCCCCCAAAATAAAAAAAAATTCCCTACCCTATTCTAAATTACAAAAGTTAACAGCTCTATTACCAGCCCTTAAAAGGGCCTTTTGCGGGGCATGCCCCAAAGTAATCGGCTCTTTTGCCTGTAAAAAAAACACAATACCACCCCCCAACATTACAACCCACCACCCACATACCCCTACTCTAAACCTACCCAAACCCCCCCCCTTAAAAAAACCTAACATTAAGCCCCAGAAGATCTCCCTACCTTGAGTCGTCTTCACCCATCCGGGCTGAACTCTTCATCCAAGCGGCAAAGAAGAGGTCCTCCATCGGGGCGAAGTTTTCCTCCAAGCGGCATCTTCAATCTTCTTTCTTCCAACCTCCGACGCGGAACATCCAGCTGGCCCAACGACTGAACGACAAATGAAGTTTCCTTTAAATGATGTCATCCAAGATGGCGTCCCTCGAATTCTGATTGGCTGATAGGATTCTATCAGCCAATCGGAATTAAGGTAAGAAAATCTGATTGGCTGATTCAATCAGCCAATCAGATTCAAATTCAATCCGATTGGCTGATCCAATCAGCCAATCAGATTGAGCTTGTAATCTATTGGCTGTTCCGATCAGCCAATAGAATGTGAGCTCAATCTGATTGGCTGATTGGATCAGCCAATCGGATTGAACTTGAATCTGATTGGCTGATGCTATAGAACAGTAATAGGGTCTGTGGTATATACCCAGTCAGTCACATGATGTTGTTATACCTTCAGTACAAGACGTACAATAATGACATCACAGGTCTTCTGCTATAGAACAGTAATAGGGTCTGTGGTATATACCCATTCAGTCACATGATGTTGTTATACCTTCAGTACAAGACGTACAATAATGACATCACAGGTCATCTGCTATAGAACAGTAATAGGGTCTGTGGTATATACCCAGTCAGTCACATGATGCTGTCATACCTTCAGTACAAGACGTACAATAATGACATCACAGGTCCTCTGCTATAGAACAGTAATAGGTCTGTGGTATATACCCAGTCTGTCACATGATGTTGTTATACCTTCAGTACAAGACGTACAATAATGACATCACAGGTCCTCTGCTATAGAACAGTAATAGGGTCTGTGGTATATACCCAGTCAGTCACATGATGTTGTTATACCTTCAGTACAAGACGTACAATAATGACATCACAGGTCCTCTGCTATAGAACAGTAATAGGTCTGTGGTATATACCCAGTCAGTCACATGATGTTGTTATACCTTCAGTACAAGACGTACAATAATGACATCACAGGTCCTCTGCTATAGAACAGTAATAGGGTCTGTGATATATACCCAGTCAGTCACATGATGCTGTTATACCTTCAGTACAAGACGTACAATAATGACATCACAGGTCCTCTGCTATAGAACAGTAATAGGGTCTGTGGTATATACCCAGTCAGTCACATGATGCTGTTATACCTTCAGTACAAGACGTACAATAATAACATCACAGGTCTTCTGCTATAGAACAGTAATAGGGTCTGTGGTATATACCCAGTCAGTCACATGATGTTGTTATACCTTCAGTACAAGACGTACAGTAATGACATCACAGGTCCTCTGCTATAGAACAGTAATAGGGTCTGTGGTATATACCCAATCAGTCATATGATGCTGTTATACCTTCAGTACAAGACGTACAATAATGACATCACAGGTCCTCTGCTATAGAACAGTAATAGGATATGTGGTATATACCCAGTCAGTCACATGATTCTGTTATACCTTCAGTACAAGATGTACAATAATGACATCACAGGTCCCCTGATCCTAGGAATGTAAAATATGCATAACAAGATTTGTGCTTGGGGCTTTCGGTCCAAAGGGTTAGCACACATGAAGAATTGGAAATCTTAAAGTGCATTCTTAAATAAAATATTTTAAAATATAGAAATTCTAAATAATGCATAGAATATATATATATATATATATATATATATATATATATATATATATATATATATATATATTGTTACGGTTACCCTTAGTCTCGCTGAGAG
Source organism: Bombina bombina (assembly GCF_027579735.1). Classification (NCBI taxonomy): domain Eukaryota; kingdom Metazoa; phylum Chordata; class Amphibia; order Anura; family Bombinatoridae; genus Bombina; species Bombina bombina. The sequence goes on along the minus strand of NW_026511082.1, from coordinate 17,603 downwards.
ATGGACCGCTTAGTAGCCTGGATTCCTATTGCTGAAGAGGGGAGAAACTGCTTTCCATAGTATTCTATATGAGTCTCGCAAATGTAGAATAATCCCCCTTAGCTGTAGTACAGCTAGGATACCCTTCTGCCCACAAAAACGAGTCAACGCTGCGATTGAGGGACAACCAAGAACTGAGGACTGGGATGCCCAGCCTGCTTTTTATTTAGGTTACATGCACACAGGGCACTCCCAGGGGGGGAAGCATAAAATCCCCCATCACACATTTAGACAAAGCCCTTGGACAGGCCACCGCAGATAACAAGTACACACAAGAAAACAATTGAGTCCTTCTTATCACCTAGCAGTGAATGCTTATCACAAACTTAATTACAGTACACAATATGCTAGGAAACCTGCCTCAGAAAATAGTTTTCTCAAAACTGAACAGAGTTAACCCTTTATGAAATAATACTTGTTACAGTTTTCTTGGAGCCCTTCTTAGGCGCTGGCTTGGCTGGTTCAGGCATTGCTGCTGGGAAATAAGTTTCTTCACAACAAAATAACTAATGCTTCTGTAACAGTGCTCCCTTTCTGTGGAACACTCTGGCAGACACGGTCTGACCCCTTTTCGGGGCAGACTAAGGCTGTCCAGACCGCTGGTTATGCGGGGCTGAGGTCGGTTTGTCTGGACAACCCGTCAGCGTTGCCATTCTGTTTCCCAGGTCTGTAAGTAATGGTGAAATTGAAGGGTTGCAACGATAAACTCCAACGTAATAGCCTGCCATTATCTCCAGAGACCCGGTTCAGCCACACCAACGGGTTATGGTCGGTGACCAGAGTGAACTCCTGCCCATATAAATAGGGAGTCAATTTCTTTAATGCCCACACCAAAGCCAAACACTCCTTTTCGACCGCTGCATAGCTGACTTCGCGGGGCAGGAGCTTCCGGCTGATGTAGGCAACTGGATGCTCCCCTCCATCTTCGCCTACTTGGCTGAGGACGGCTCCCAGCCCGAACATGGAAGCATCTGTGTGGACGATAAAACGTTTGTTAAGGGCTGGAGCCGCCAAGACAGGAGCGTTAATTAGAGCATTTTTGAGAGCCTGGAAAGCCGTTTCACAGTGGGGAGACCACAGGACCTGTCGAGGTAAGTTCTTCTTGGTCAAGTCAGTCAGGGGTTTGGCAAGTGTGCTGTAGTCTGGTACGAACCGTCTATAGTACCCTGCCGTGCCCAGGAAGGCTAGGACCTGAGTCTTAGTGATGGGGGTGGGCCAATTGGCGACAGCTTCTATCTTGGCCGGCTCTGGTCGCTGCTTTCCACACCCCACCCGGTGACCCAGGTACTGTACCTCGGCCATCCCAAAGTGGCATTTTTCTGGCTTCAGAGTCAGGCCAGCAGCCCGGATCTGATCCAGAACCATTCCTATGTGAGCTAAGTGGTCCTCCCATGACTCACTGTGGATCGCTATGTCGTCCAGGTAGGCGCAAGCAAAACTCTGGAAGCCATCCAGGAGCCTATCCACCAAGCGCTGGAATGTAGCTGGGGCATTCTTCATCCCAAACGGCATTACCCTAAACTGATATAAGCCGAATGGGGTGACGAATGCCGACTTGGGGATAGCCTCCGGGGCCAGGGGAATCTGCCAGTAACCTTTGCAGAGGTCAATAGTGGTCAGGTAATTTCCCCTGGCTATACGATCGAGTAGCTCGTCTACCCTGGGCATAGGGTAAGCGTCCGTCACGGTCTTTTCATTGAGCCTCCGATAGTCTACGCAGAACCGGGTGGTCCCATCTTTCTTGGGCACCAAGACAACTGGGGAGGCCCAGGGACTATCGGAGGGCTCAATTACCCCGAGTTGGAGCATCTCATCGATCTCCTTCTTCATTCCTATCCTAACTGCTTCGGGGATTCGGTACGGAGCCTGGCGCAAGGGAGCTTGTCCCGGAGTATCTACCTGGTGGGTGGTTAAAGTAGTGTACCCTGGCTTCGGGGAGAAGGTGAGGTGTTTGGACTGTAGGAGTTGGTTGAGCTGCTCCCTTTCAGTGGGGCTAAGTCGGTCTCCTATCTGAACCTGAGCCACTATACCTGTGGGGAGACTCTTTTCTAATAGGTCTGGAATGGGTAGACTGTCGGGGCCTTCCTGAGGGGAACAACATACGGCCGTCACGTTCTCTGGTCGCTCAAAATATTCCTTGAGCATGTTTACATGGAATGTCTTTCTAAGACTGTTGTCGTGGCAGCTAGCTATCACATAAGTGGTGTCTCCCCTTTTCTCTACGATCTGGTAGGGGCCCTGCCAGGACGCCTGCAATTTGTCTGTCTTCACCGGCTTAAGTACTAACACCTTTTGTCCTATGGTAAAGATTCTCTTTCGGGCCCCCCGATCGTACCATACTTTCTGTCTTCTCTGGGCCGACTGGAGATTAGCCCGCACGGATTTGGCTAATTGCTCCATTCGGTCCCTGAGTTCCAGCACGTATGGCACAATGGGGACACCGTCAGTCTCCATCTCTCCCTCCCAGTGCTCCCGGATCAGGTTTAGGGGTCCCCGTACCTTTCTTCCGTAGAGCAACTCGAAGGGAGAGAACCCTGTCGTTTCCTGGGGCACCTCCCGATAAGCAAAAAGGAGGTGCGGCAGGAAGCGTTCCCAGTCTCGGTATTCCTGAGTGAACGTCTTGAGCATTTGCTTGAGGGTCCCATTGAACCTCTCACACAGCCCGTTCGTCTGGGGGTGGTATGGGGAGCTCAGGAGGGACTTAATTTTGCAAACCTGCCAGAGTTGTTGGGTCAATTCAGCCGTAAATTGGGTGCCTCGGTCGGATAGGATTTCTTTTGGAAATCCTACCCGGGAGAACACCTGTACTAGTGCATTCGCTACCGTATCCGCTTGTATGTTGGATAGGGCGACAGCCTCTGGGTACCTGGTAGCGTAGTCCACTACGGTAAGAATGTAGCGCTTACCGGAGGGACTAGGGGTAGCCAGTGGTCCCACTAGGTCAATAGCAACCCGGCTGAAGGGTTCCTCTACAATGGGCATATTTACTAGATGGGCTTTAGGGTGATCGCCTCGCCTTCCTACTCGTTGACACACATCGCAGGTGTTACAGTAAGTTCTAACGTCAGCGTGTACCCCTGGCCAAAAGAACGTGTGAGTAATGCGGTGTAGGGTACGGGTTACAGCTAGGTGGCCTGCTAAGGGGATGTCATGGCCTATCTTGAGGATTTCTTGACGGTATTTGTGGGGCACTACGAGCTGTCGCCTACGCTGTCCCCTTTTCTCTGTCCAGCGGTATAGTTTCCCTTTTTCCCATAAGAATGTTTCATTATCTGCCCCGCCCCCTCCGGTCTCTGCTCGTTCCCGGTACTTTTGTAAGGTCGGGTCAGTCTTAGACTCTGTCTCGAAAGCATCTGGGGTGTCCCAGGGTATGGGGCCTAACATGTCAGGCAATGTCGGGGTAGGTCTTACCTGTGTCTCCCGCACTGGTGAGAGTTCTCGCTCCGTCCGGGCTTGGGCCCGTGTAGTCACTGGGTCCGCCTCGTTGTTGCATACTGGAGCATAAGCAGAAGTCATGGGGCCCAAATCATTGCCCAGTAGTACTTCGGCAGGTAAATTATCCATTATGCCCACGTTCACAGCCCCCTTTCCCGCTCCCCAATCAAGATGCACTTTAGCTGTTGGAATTTTGTACACATCCCCCCCCGCCACTCTAACGGCCACAGTCTGTCCAGATCGCTTGTGCTCCGGCACCAAATGACTCTGTACCAGCGTGATAGTAGCCCCTGTGTCTCTCAATCCCTCGGTAGATCGCCCCTCGAGCCATACCTTCTGCCGATGGTGCTGGCGGTTATCTGAGGCAGCATATACAGGGTCCGCCTCGTGAAGCGGCCCCAAATATTCCTCCATAGGGGCCTCTTGGTTAACACAGAGGGTCCGGGCTGGACGATATGCCCCAGAGGGGTAATTGTAATTCCTGGGTGTCTGGTGCGTATTAAGGGGGCAGCTAGCCATGAAATGCCCTGGTTGCTTGCATCGGTGGCAAGTCGGTCTGGGACGCTCAGAGCTGTTATTGGGTGGTCCTGAGTGTCGGGCGGGCCCTGCGGGCACCGGGGCTCGGAATTCAGCACGAGGGGGTGCACGGTAAACCTCTCTGGGTTCGTGAAGACGGGAGTCATAATGTTCATCGGCCAATTTGGCTGCTTCTTCTAAGGTAGAAGGTCGCCTGTCTCGCAGCCATTCCTTCCCTTGCTGTTCCATGCCATTATAAAAATGTTCTAAGAGAAACAATTGTAAAATTTCCTCACCAGTCACCGCTTTACTTCCGCTCATCCAGTGATTTGCCGCTCTCCGCATTCGGTGCGCCCATTCCATATGGGTATCGTTAGGCTTCTTTTTCGTGCCCCGAAACTGTCGGCGATACGCGTCCGGAGTTACTGCGTACCGTCGCAACAGTGTCTCCTTAACTAGCTCATACTGTGTCACTTCCTCAGAACCCAGAGTACGAAAGGCTTCCAGGGCTCGCCCGGATAGTTTCCCAGACAATATCGTGGGCCACTCCCTGTTGGGAATCTGGTGCAGGGCACATTGCCTTTCGAAGTCCGCCAAATATTCATCAATCCCTGTCTCGCTCTCTAGGAAGGGTCGAAATGCCGCATAGGGTATCTTGGGCCTCCCAGCATTTTCGACAGGGATGATTACCTGCGGGGCTTCAGCATTGCGGTGTGCGTTCGCTAGGTTGAGTTCGTGGGCTCGAGTCTCTCGTATATCCTTGTCCGCTTCCGCCATCAACTGCTGTACCAATTCCATGGAGGGGTTCGGCCCGTACAGTGAGAGCCTCTCCCGAACAATCCTGGTTTTTTCGTCACTAATCGTGGTCGGTGTTTCCGCCATTGTGAAGCTCTGATCCAGTTCGGTCAATTCTGCGATCAGCTCTCTCCTCGGCCGGTTGCTGGCGTACCCCCCTCTGCTTTCAAGTAAATCCTTTAGGGTTGTACGCTTCAATTTTTTGTAAGCGCTCTCCATCCGTTCTGTACCTCTCCTAGGAAATCCAGGAAAAATCCCACCGCTGCCGCCAAATGTTACGGTTACCCTTAGTCTCGCTGAGAGATGGACCGCTTAGTAGCCTGGATTCCTATTGCTGAAGAGGGGAGAAACTGCTTTCCATAGTATTCTATATGAGTCTCGCAAATGTAGAATAATCCCCCTTAGCTGTAGTACAGCTAGGATACCCTTCTGCCCACAAAAACGAGTCAACGCTGCGATTGAGGGACAACCAAGAACTGAGGACTGGGATGCCCAGCCTGCTTTTTATTTAGGTTACATGCACACAGGGCACTCCCAGGGGGGGAAGCATAAAATCCCCCATCACACATTTAGACAAAGCCCTTGGACAGGCCACCGCAGATAACAAGTACACACAAGAAAACAATTGAGTCCTTCTTATCACCTAGCAGTGAATGCTTATCACAAACTTAATTACAGTACACAATATGCTAGGAAACCTGCCTCAGAAAATAGTTTTCTCAAAACTGAACAGAGTTAACCCTTTATGAAATAATACTTGTTACAGTTTTCTTGGAGCCCTTCTTAGGCGCTGGCTTGGCTGGTTCAGGCATTGCTGCTGGGAAATAAGTTTCTTCACAACAAAATAACTAATGCTTCTGTAACATATATATATATTACAGTATCTGTAATCATTTGTAATAATTAATATTTTTTTAATATTTCAAGAATGCACATTAAGATGACCAAATTATTTATGTGCGCTAACCTGACAACGTGTTAGACTTAAAGCGTCAAACCTGAAATGCATTACGCATATTTTGGTGCAACTTTTTTTTCATGCACTACACTTTGCACAGGGTTTTTGGTTGAACTAACCCGACTAATCTATTGCACATATCGCTATTGCGTTTACTTTCAACTTGTAATACCAGCGTTATTTCCATTGCACGCAATAACCCAATATCACTTGTGTGCAACAATTAGTTGTACTCTAGCCCTTACTCTAGCCCACTGGTAGCAATAAATGTGTTTGTTTTTGTTTTATTTTACTGTGGAAATGATAAATAATATTTCTGCTAAAATCTTCACAGTTTTTCTAATTAGCAAAAGTGGTTTATAGGGATTCTATGTCATTGTGCCCAGATTTGGTCTGCACAGCTCCATGACAGTCACATGACTTATGTTTGCACTAAGGGCAAAACATGTTAGAGACAGTTTAGACTATTTCCAAAAGTGACATTGCATCCAATTCAGCACAATAACCAAAAATCAAGCAATCCTGGAATACCAAACAGGAAGAGAGAGGAACCTTATATATGTAGAGTAGAGACTGACTAGCAATCCTGGAATACCAAACAGGAAGAGAGAGGAACCTTATATATGTAGAGTAGAGACTGACTAGCAATCCTGGAATACCAAACAGGAAGAGAGAGGAACCTTATATATGTAGAGTAGAGACTGACTAGCAATCCTGGAATACCAAACAGGAAGAGAGAGGAACCTTATATATGTAGAGTAGAGACTGACTAGCAATCCTGGAATACCAAACAGGAAGAGAGAGGAACCTTATATATGTAGAGTAGAGACTGACTAGCAATCCTGGAATACCAAACAGGAAGAGATAGGAACCTTACATATTTAGAGTAGAGACTGACTAGCAATCCTGGAATACCAAACAGGAAGAGAGAGGAACCTTATATATGTAGAGTAGAGACTGACTAGCAATCCTGGAATACCAAACAGGAAGAGAGAGGAACCTTATATATGTAGAGTAGAGACTGACTAGCAATCCTGGAATACCAAACAGGAAGAGAGAGGAACCTTATATATGTAGAGTAGAGACTGACTAGCAATCCTGGAATACCAAACAGGAAGAGAGAGGAACCTTATATATGTAGAGTAGAGACTGACTAGCAATCCTGGAATACCAAACAGGAAGAGAGAGGAACCTTATATATGTAGAGTAGAGACTGACTAGCAATCCTGGAATACCAAACAGGAAGAGAGAGGAACCTTATATATGTAGAGTAGAGACTGACTAGCAATCCTGGAATACCAAACAGGAAGAGAGAGGAACCTTATATATGTAGAGTAGAGACTGACTAGCAATCCTGGAATACCAAACAGGAAGAGAGAGGAACCTTATATATGTAGAGTAGAGACTGACTAGCAATCCTGGAATACCAAACAGGAAGAGAGAGGAACCTTATATATGTAGAGACTAACTTCATGAGAGCTGATCGCTATGTAGTAATCACAGAGCAAACGCTTATGACAGGTACCCACATATATTAATAATCCCGGTAAATGATTTTATCATATTGTCTGATTATAGTGGACAAAGTAACACAGAGTAATTACTATATCCCACTAATTATACGCATATACCAATCTATACAAATCAAGGTTACGTTTTAACGGTAGATTTACAGTCTGACAATGGAAATAAGTTAAATCACTGTATTCTTTTTTCTAGTGGTTAATAATATGTTTGTAAAGGTGACGCATCAGAGAGCTGTGGGTGTGAATTGTCCTTGTATTTTATAGGGACATACAAGCTGAGTGACAGGTTACAGAGCTGTGGCCTCTGCGTAATGAGGTCTTGTTTGTGGCCCAGCTAAGCTTGTGCTGAACACGTTATCTGTAGGGATCTCCTGGAGATCTGAGCTGATTAAATCAATAATTATACACAGTAAAAGTTGCTTAGAAGTGATTAGTCTTTTCCTTCTGTGCTGATATCGTCCTTTGGCTGAAGCTGGCGCTGGGTTCCCTGAGGCCCTGAATACGTAAAATGTCAGTCAATAATTCACTTAACTGAGAAATTACAGAGAGCTGTATTGCTATGTCCTCCTGCACAGAAAGTCATTATTTCCCCACATTTCCTCTCTGTCATCGCTTGTGTGCCTTACAGCTCTACTAACCAGTAATAAACTCAGGTCAGGTGTGGGATGCCAGTGACTGTCGTGTTTATTTTTCATGTGCACAGGGTTTGTATTGACTCCGATGTCTCTTGATTTTGTGCAGATCTTGCACCGAATTTTACTCGTCCTCCGAGGGACACAGCAGTGACTGACGGACTGTCAGCCACATTTGTCTGTGACGTTATAGGGGCCCCCAAACCAGCCATTGTCTGGAAAAAAGGTCTGTACATGTAATCTGTCCTGTCTGTCTATCTATATTAAATACATTTTACACTGGCTTCGGCTGTGTATCTGTTTGTAACAGGAACGGTTTGCAAAGTATCAGCAAAAAGTGATTTTTTTTTTTTACTAAATATAAATGAGCTCAACTCCAAGATTGTCTGCATTTATGTTACTTGTAATATGGCCGCTCAACTAATTCTAGTGCACTAGCGACACACATATGCTGTACTAGTGACACACACACACGCTGTACTAGTGACACACACATGCTGTACTAGTGACACACACACGCTGTACTAGTGACACACACACACGCTGTACTAGTGACACACACACACGCTGTACTAGTGACACACACACACGCTGTACTAGTGACACACACACACTGTACTAGTGACACATACACACAGGTGCTGTACTAGTGACACACACATGCTGTACTAGTGACACACACACGCTGTACTAGTGACACACAAACGCTGTACTAGTGACACACACACACGCTGTACTAGTGACACATACACACAGGTGCTGTACTAGTGACACACACATGCTGTACTAGTGACACACACACACGCTGTACTAGTGACACACACACGCTGTACTAGTGACACATACACACAGGTGTTGTACTAGTGACACACACATGCTGTACTAGTGACACACACACACGCTGTACTAGTGACACACACACACGCTGTACTAGTGACACACACACACGCTGTAGTAGTGACACACACATGCTGTGCTAGTGACACACACACACGCTGCACTAGTGACACACACATGCTGTACTAGTGACACACACACGCTGTACTAGTGACACACACACATGCTGTACTAGTGACACACACACACGCTGTACTAGTGACACACACATGCTGTACTAGTGACACACACACACGCTGTACTAGTGACACACACACGCTGTACTAGTGACACATACACACAGGTGCTGTACTAGTGACACACACGCTGTACTAGTGACACACACACACGCTGTACTAGTGACACACACATGCTGTACTAGTGACACACACACACGCTGTACAAGTGACACACACACACATGCTGTACTAGTGACACACATGCTGTACTAGTGACACACACACGCTGTACTAGTGACACACACACATGCTGTACTAGTGACACACACACACGCTGTACTAGTGACACACACACACGCTGTACTAGTGACACACACACGCTGTACTAGTGACACACACATGCTGTACTAGTGACACACACACACGCTGTACTAGTGACACACACATGCTGTACTAGTGACACATACACACAGGTGCTGTACTAGTGAAACACACACTGTACTAGTGACACACACACACGCTGTACTAGTGACACACACACGCTGTACTAGTGACACACACACGCTGTACTAGTGACACACACATGATGTACTAGTGACACACACACACGCTGTACTAGTGACACACACATGCTGTACTAGTGACACATACACACAGGTGCTGTACTAGTGAAACACACACGCTGTACTAGTGAAACACACACGCTGTACTAGTGACACACACACGCTGTACTAGTGACACACACACGCTGTACTAGTGACACACACACGCTGTACTAGTGAAACACACATGCTGTACTAGTGACACACACACGCTGTACTAGTGACACACACACGCTGTACTAGTGACACACACACACGCTGTACTAGTGACACACACACGCTGTACTAGTGACACACACACGCTGTACTAGTGACACACACATGATGTACTAGTGACACACACACGCTGTACTAGTGACACACACATGCTGTACTAGTGACACATACACACAGGTGCTGTACTAGTGAAACACACACGCTGTACTAGTGACACACACACGCTGTACTAGTGACACACACACGCTGTACTAGTGACACACACACGCTGTACTAGTGAAACACACATGCTGTACTAGTGACACACACACGCTGTACTAGTGAAACACACACGCTGTACTAGTGACACACACACACGCTGTACTAGTGACACACACATGCTGTACTAGTGACACACACACGCTGTACTAGTGACACACGCTGTACTAGTGACACACACACGCTGTACTAGTGACACACACATGCTGTACTAGTGACACATACACACAGGTGCTGTACTAGTGACACACACATGCTGTACTAGTGACACACACACGCTGTACTAGTGACACACACACACGCTGTACTAGTGACACACACACACGCTGTACTAGTGACACACACACGCTGTACTAGTGACACATACACACAGGTGCTGTACTAGTGACACACACATGCTGTACTAGTGACACACACACGCTGTACTAGTGACACACAAACGCTGTACTAGTGACACACACACACGCTGTACTAGTGACACATACACACAGGTGCTGTACTAGTGACACACACATGCTGTACTAGTGACACACACACACGCTGTACTAGTGACACACACACGCTGTACTAGTGACACATACACACAGGTGTTGTACTAGTGACACACACATGCTGTACTAGTGACACACACACACGCTGTACTAGTGACACACACACACGCTGTACTAGTGACACACACACACGCTGTACTAGTGACACACACATGTTGTGCTAGTGACACACACACACGCTGCACTAGTGACACACACATGCTGTACTAGTGACACACACACGCTGTACTAGTGACACACACACATGCTGTACTAGTGACACACACACACGCTGTACTAGTGACACACACATGCTGTACTAGTGACACACACACACGCTGTACTAGTGACACACACACGCTGTACTAGTGACACATACACACAGGTGCTGTACTAGTGACACACACGCTGTACTAGTGACACACACACACGCTGTACTAGTGACACACACATGCTGTACTAGTGACACACACACACGCTGTACAAGTGACACACACACACATGCTGTACTAGTGACACACATGCTGTACTAGTGACACACACACGCTGTACTAGTGACACACACACATGCTGTACTAGTGACACACACACACGCTGTACTAGTGACACACACACACGCTGTACTAGTGACACACACACGCTGTACTAGTGACACACACATGCTGTACTAGTGACACACACACACGCTGTACTAGTGACACACACATGCTGTACTAGTGACACATACACACAGGTGCTGTACTAGTGAAACACACACTGTACTAGTGACACACACATGCTGTACTAGTGACACACACACACGCTGTACTAGTGACACACACACGCTGTACTAGTGACACACACACGCTGTACTAGTGACACACACATGATGTACTAGTGACACACACACACGCTGTACTAGTGACACACACATGCTGTACTAGTGACACATACACACAGGTGCTGTACTAGTGAAACACACACGCTGTACTAGTGAAACACACACGCTGTACTAGTGACACACACACGCTGTACTAGTGAAACACACATGCTGTACTAGTGACACACACACGCTGTACTAGTGACACACACACGCTGTACTAGTGACACACACACACGCTGTACTAGTGACACACACACGCTGTACTAGTGACACACACACGCTGTACTAGTGACACACACACGCTGTACTAGTGAAACACACATGCTGTACTAGTGACACACACACGCTGTACTAGTGAAACACACATGCTGTACTAGTGACACACACACGCTGTACTAGTGAAACACACACGCTGTACTAGTGACACACACACGCTGTACTAGTGACACACACACGCTGTACTAGTGACACACACACGCTGTACTAGTGAAACACACATGCTGTACTAGTGACACACACACGCTGTACTAGTGAAACACACACGCTGTACTAGTGACACACACACGCTGTACTAGTGACACACACACACGCTGTACTAGTGACACACACATGCTGTACTAGTGACACACACACGCTGTACTAGTGACACACACACACGCTGTACTAGTGACACACACATGCTGTACTAGTGACACACACACGCTGTACTAGTGACACACGCTGTACTAGTGACACACACACACACACGCTGTACTAGTGACACACACACGCTGTACTAGTCCTGTCTGTCTATCTATATTAAATACATTTTACACTGGCTTCGGCTGTGTATCTGTTTGTAACAGGAACGGTTTGCAAAGTATCAGCAAAAAGTCATTTTTTTTTTACTAAATATAAATGAGCTCAACTCCAAGATTGTCTGCATTTATGTTACTTGTAATATGGCCGCTCAACTAATTCTAGTGCACTAGCGACACACATATGCTGTACTAGTGACACACACACACACGCTGTACTAGTGACACACACACGCTGTACTAGTGACACACACACACGCTGTACTAGTGACACACACATGCTGTACTAGTGACACACACATGCTGTACTAGTGACACACACATGCTGTACTAGTGACACACACACACGCTGTACTAGTGACACACACACACGCTTTACTAGTGACACACACATGCTGTACTAGTGACACACACACGCTGTACTAGTGACACACACACACGCTGTACTAGTGACACACACACACGCTGTACTAGTGACACACACACACGCTGTACTAGTGACACACACACACGCTGTACTAGTGACACATACACACATGCTGTACTAGTGACACACACACATGCTGTACTAGTGACACACACACACGCTGTACTAGTGACACACACACGCTGTACTAGTGACACACACACACGCTGTACTAGTGACACACACACGCTGTACTAGTGACACACACACGCTGTACTAGTGACACACACACGCTGTACTAGTGACACACACACACGCTGTACTAGTGACACACACACACGCTGTACTAGTGACACACACATGCTGTACTAGTGACACACACATGCTGTACTAGTGACACACACACGCTGTACTAGTGACACACACATGCTGTACTAGTGACACACACACGCTGTACTAGTGACACACACATACGCTGTACTAGTGACACACACACACGCTGTACTAGTGACACACGCATGCTGTACTAGTGACACACACACACTGTACTAGTGACACACACACATGCTGTACTAGTGACACACACACACGCTGTACTAGTGACACACACACACGCTGTACTAGTGACACACACACGCTGTACTAGTGACACATACACACAGGTGCTGTACTAGTGACACACACATGCTGTACTAGTGACACACACACACGCTGTACTAGTGACACACACACACGCTGTACTAGTGACACACACATGCTGTACTAGTGACACACACACACGCTGTACTAGTGACACACACATGCTGTACTAGTGACACACACACACGCTGTACTAGTGACACACACACACATGCTGTACTAGTGACACGCACATGCTGTACTAGTGACACACACACACGCTGTACTAGTGACACACAGGTGCTGTACTAGTGACACATACACACAGGTGCTGTACTAGTGACACATACACACAGGTGCTGTACTAGTGACACATATACACAGGTGCTTTACTAGTGACACATACACACACACTGTACTAGTGACACATACACGCAGGTACTGTACTAGTGACACATACACACACACTGTACTAGTGACACATACACACACACTGTACTAGTGACACATACACACAGGTGCTGTACTAGTGACACATACACACACATGCTGTACTAGTGACACACACACGCTGTACTAGTGACACATACACACAGGTGCTGTACTAGTGACACATACACACAGGTGCTATACTAGTGACACATACACACAGGTGCTGTACTAGTGACACATACACACACACTGTACTAGTGACACATACACACAGGTGCTGTACTAGTGACACATACACACAGGTGCTGTACTAGTGACTCATACACACACACTGTACTAGTGACACATACACACAGGTGCTGTACTAGTGACACATACACACACATGCTGTACTAGTGACACATACACACAGGTGCTGTACTAGTGACACATACACACAGGTGCTGTACTAGTGACACATATACACACATTGTACTAGTGACACATACACACAGGTGCTGTACTAGTGACACATACACACAGGTGCTGTACTAGTGACACATACACACAGGTGCTGTACTAGTGACTCATACACACACACTGTACTAGTGACACATACACACAGGTGCTGTACTAGTGACACATACACACACATGCTGTACTAGTGACACATACACACAGGTGCTGTACTAGTGACACATACACACAGGTGCTGTACTAGTGACACATACACACACACACACTGTACTAGTGACACATACACACAGGTACTGTACTAGTGACACATACACACAGGTGCTGTACTAGTGACACATACACACAGGTGCTGTACTAGTGACACATACACACACACACACTGTACTAGTGACACATACACACAGGTGCTGTACTAGTGACACATACACATAGGTACTGTACTAGTGACACATACACACAGGTGCTGTACTAGTGACACATACACACAGGTGCTGTACTAGTGACACATACACACACACTGTACTAATGACACACACACGCTGTCCTAGTGACACATATACACAGGTGCTTTACTAGTGACACATACACACAGGTACTGTACTAGTGACACATACACACAGGTGCTGTACTAGTGACACATACACACAGGTGCTGTACTAGTGACACATACACACAGGTGCTGTACTAGTGACACATACACACAGGTACTGTACTAGTGACACATACACACAGGTACTGTACTAGTGACACATACACACATGCTGTACTAGTGACACATACACACAGGTACTGTACTAGTGACACATACACACAGGTGCTGTACTAGTGACACATACACACAGGTGCTGTACTAGTGACACATACACACAGGTGCTGTACTAGTGACACATACACACAGGTGCTGTACTAGTGACACATACACACAGGTGCTTTACTAGTGACACATACACACATGCTGTACTAGTGACACATACACACAGGTGCTGTACTAGTGACTCATACACACAGGTGCTGTACTAGTGACACATACACACACACTGTACTAATGACACATACACACAGGTGCTATACTAGTGACACATACACACATGTACTGTACTAGTGACACATACACGCACACACTGTACTAGTGACACATACACACATGTGCTGTACTAGTGACACATATACACAGGTGCTTTACTAGTGACACATACACACAGGTGCTATACTAGTGACACATACACACACACTGTACTAGTGACACATACACATACATGCTGTACTAGTGACACACACATGCTGTACTAGTGACACATACACACAGGTGCTGTACAAGTGACACATACACACAGGTGCTGTACAAGTGACACATACACACAGGTGCTGTACAAGTGACACATACATGCTGTACTAGTGTCACACACATGCTGTACTAGTGACACACACACACTGTACTAGTGACACACACATGCTGTACTAGTGACACACACATGCTGTACTAGTGACACACACATGCTGTACTAGTGACACATACACACAGGTGCTGTACTAGTGACACATACACACAGGTGCTGTACTAGTGACACATACACACACTGTACTAGTGACACATACACACACAGGTGCTGTACTAGTGACACATACACACACTGTACTAGTGACACATACACACACACACTGTACTAGTGACACATACACACAGGTGCTGTACTAGTGACACATACACACACTGTACTAGTGACACATACACACAGGTAATGTACTAGTGACACATACACACAGGTGCTGTACTAGTGACACATACACACACTGTACTAGTGACACATACACATACACTGTACTAGTGACACATACACACAGGTACTGTACTAGTGACACATACACACAGGTGCTGTACTAGTGACACATACACACACACTGTACTAGTGACACATACACACAGGTACTGTACTAGTGACACATACACACAGGTACTGTACTAGTGACACATACACACACACTGTACTAGTGACACATACACACAGGTACTGTACTAGTGACACATACACACAGGTACTGTACTAGTGACACATACACACACACTGTACTAGTGACACATACACACAGGTGCTGTACTAGTGACACATACACACAGGTGCTGTACTAGTGACTCATACACACAGGTACTGTACTAGTGACACATACACACAGGTACTGTACTAGTGACACATACACACACACTGTACTAGTGACACATACACACAGGTACTGTACTAGTGACACATACACACAGGTACTGTACTAGTGACACATACACACACACTGTACTAGTGACACATACACACAGGTGCTGTACTAGTGACACACACACACAGGTACTGTACTAGTGACACACACATGCTGTACTAGTGACACATACACACAGGTACTGTACTAGTGACACACACATGCTGTACTAGTGACACACACATGCTGTACTAGTGACACACACATGCTGTACTAGTGACACATACACATAGGTATGCAGTGAGTAGCCTGAGAGTTTTGTGACTATTTTATCCTGATTATCTCATTCAGGTGTCTAATATTAGCTGTTTATCTCAGGAGAACAGATCCTGGCAAGCGGCACGTTGCAGGTTTCCAGGTTTCACCTTTTTGACAATGGCGAACTGCGGATATCTCCTGTGTCCTCTCAAGATGCCGGAAAGTACACTTGTTTTTCTGAAAACTCAGTAGGAAGTGTGAACGGATCTGCATCTCTTACTGTGTGGTGTAAGAAAACTACTGCTGTGTAACTACTGACCAACATGCATGTACATACACAAACATCACACACATGCACATATACACACATCTGCACACATGTACATATACACACATCTGCACACATGTAAATATACACACATCTGCACACATGTACATATATACACACACATCTGCACACATGTACATATACACACACATCTGCACACATGTACATATACACACATCTGCACACATGTACATATACACACAATCTGCACACATGTACATATACACACATCTGCACACATGTACATATAAACACACATCTGCACACATGTACATATATACACACATCTGCACACATGTACATACACACACATCTGCACACATGTACATATACACACATCTGCACACATGTACATATACACACACATCTGCACACATGTACATATACACACATCTGCACACATGTACATATACACACATCTGCACACATGTACATATACACACATCTGCACACATGTACATATACACACATCTGCACACATGTACATATAACACACATCTGCACACATGTACATATACACACATCTGCACACATGTACATATACACACATCTGCACACATGTACATATACACCACATCTGCACACATGTACATATACACACACATCTGCACACATGTACATATACACACATCTGCACACATGTACATATACACACATCTGCACACATGTACATATACACACACATCTGCACACATGT
>NW_026511081.1:2500-22439 GCF_027579735.1 Bombina bombina | reverse complement strand
TAATGATGACCCGTGGACTGATCACACTTAACAGAAGAAAACATAATTTATGCTTACCTGATAAATTCCTTTCTTCTGTAGTGTGATCAGTCCGCGGCCCGCCCTGTTTTTTAAGGCAGGTAAATATTTTTTAAATTATACTCCAGTCACCACTACACCCTTGGCTTCTCCTTTCTCGTTGGTCCTTGGTCGAATGACTGGAGGTGACGTAGAGGGGAGGAGCTATATAGCAACTCTGCTGGGTGAATCCTCTTGCACTTCCTGTAGGGGAGCAGTTAATATCCCACAAGTAATGATGACCCGTGGACTGATCACACTACAGAAGAAAGGAATTTATCATGCAAGCATAAATTATGTTTTTTTTGAGGACGTGTGGCGTACGTCCTTGGTCCTTAAGGGGTTAAAGCTCTGGTATGTTGAGGTGTCTTATGCCGCCTCCTAGTGGTCAGAAGATGGCATGAAAGACATGAATTTATCAGGTAAGCTTAAAGGGATACTAAAGGTAAAGTTGAACTTTTATGATTCAGGAAGAGCAAACCATTTTAAACAAATTTCCATTTCATTTTTTTAATAATGTGCACACTCTTTCTTTTAACACTTTGAGACACAGGCTTCTACTGAGCATGTGCAAGAATTCGGTGTATACAAAAATGCATTTTGTGAATGGCTAGTGACTGTCACATGATGCAGGGGGCAAGAAAATTATTACTCTAACTCATTTAAAATTGAGACTATATTGTCTTTTTTATGCAGTGATCCTGTAATGTGTGGGTTTTTTATGTTTTTTTTTTTTTTTTTTGTCTGTAGACGTGTGAGGAATTGCTTGTGTTGGAAGTGATTCACATGTGGCAGTAAATGTGCAGAAAAGCCCTTGTATAATGAAGAACAAACAGTTATGTGTGTGCTCTGGACTCTAGCTGTTTTAGTTTCAGTCTGTATATATCAGTGATGTGCGGTGACTTCAGAGGCTGGTGAGGCAGTGTCTAGGAATCGGATACGCCTTCATTCTTTAGATATCCTTTGTTGAAGAAATAGCAATTGCACATGGGCGAGCCAATATCTATATGCAGCCACCATTCAGTATCTACTGAGCATATTTAGATATGATTTTCAACAAAGGATATCTGGTTTTCTTCATTCTTTAGATATCCTTTGTTGAAAAGCATATCTAAATATGCTTAGAAGCTATTGAGCATATTTAGATATGAATTACAACAAAGGATATCAAAAGAATGAAGAAAACCAGATATCCCTTGTTGAAAATCATATCTAAATATGCTCAGTACCTACTGAGCATATTTAGATATGCTTTTCAACAAAGGATATCAAAAGAATGAAGAAAACCAGATATCCTTTGTTGAAAATCATATCTAAATATGCTCAGTAGCTACTGAGCATATTTAGATATGCTTTTCAACAAAGGATATCAAAAGAATGAAGAAAACCAGATATCCTTTTTTGAAAATCATATCTAAATATGCTCACTAGCTACTGAGCATATTTAGATATGCTTTTCAACAAAGGATATCAAAAGAATGAAGAAAACAGATATCCTTTGTTGAAATTCATATCTAAATAAGCTCAGTAGCTTCTAAGCATATTTAGATATGCTTTTCATCAAAGGATATCAAAAGAATGAAAAAAAATCAGATATTAGATGTAAATTTGAAAGTTATTTAAAATTGCATGCTCTTTCTAAATCATGAAAGAAAACATATGGGTTTCATCTCCCTTTCAATGGTGTCTTTGAAAACTGGTCAACTTAGTAAACATCTGTTTTTAGTCTAAAGGATTGTAACAGAAACTCTTGCCAGATAACAAAATGCTTGCTCTGATTATGAGATCTAGAAATCCAGGCCCATTAAAATATGTTTCAAACATACTTTTTTACTTCAATGCTGCAAATTATGCTTATAGATTCCTTCATTATTCAGTAAATATAAAAATGTTGTGAACCAGTGGCAGCTGGTGAACAGGTATAGGCACAGACAAAGGCTGTGGTGGACATTTTACAAAGTAAAGACCGTAGTGAAGGACAACAAGGTCACTATTTATACAAATGAAAAAATAAGAGTGCATGGTCTTACCTTCTCAGAGACAGCAATTTCTCCACTTTCTATGATGATAATGAAATTTTTCTGCAAGTCCCTTTGAAATTAAAATGTAAAATTAGGCATTTCAACTAAAGCATTGTTTCTCAACTGAAGTCCTCAAGTGCCCCAAAAGACCAGGCTTTCATTATAGCCGAACCAGTGCTGCATTGGTGAAATAATCAGCTGATGGTTGATAGCAGGTTAGAAAACAATCCATCCATGGTATTACTGCTGCTAAGCTGAGCACTTCAATTGTGCACTGGTTCATCTATAATGAAAACCTGGTCTGTTGAGGCTACTTGAGGGCCACGGTTAAGAAACGTTGCACTAAAGCACCAGTTCAACTGCAATCTGTTGACCTTGAGAATAAAGCATTTTTTTAAAGTTTGATCATATATTGCAATACCAGAATATGGTATTGCAAATTAACTTTAAAGAAAAGAAAAAAACATTTTGTTATGTTTAAAATAGGTCTTTAATAACTTATATTATAAAACATCTAACAAATATTAACATATTAACAATCAAAACTGTTTTACTGTGACTGGTCTTGTTCATTTCCCTCATTTGTAGACAAGGTCAATCCTTCTATCTTTTTTAACAAAGTTTTCAATCACTTTATTAAGAAAATCTTCACAGTTCTTTTCATGCAACTGTACCAGTCTTTCTCTCTCAATAGCTAAAACAGCCAAAGAGGAAAGTCGTCCTTGACTGGTCCGATTCCTGCTATGAGTTTTTATGCGCTTTAAAGCAGAGAAGGACCTCTCAACAGAGGCCGTTGTAGCTGGTATTGTGAGAACCAGCTTCAGTAATTTCACTGCCTCTGGAACAGTCTTCATGAGATCGTTGTTGGCCAAAAAGTTTAGTAGATCTGTAGGTGATTTGCAATCATTTCTCACCATTTCTGAACTATAACATCCAATTAGATCAGATTTTAATCGAACTAAGTCAAAGTATTTGCCATATCTTGCTAGGCTCTGCAGTTTTTGGTCATCAATATGTTTGGACATCTCAAGCAATTTAGTGCAATCGACCAAACAAAGGAATTCTAGCTCAGCAAAATGGTCAAACCGAGCTTTCATTTGAACGTTTACATTGTCCATAATGTTGTAAAACAACCTTCTCCTCACATCTTTTATTGGCTGTTTACTCCTTACATTGTCTGTCAGCCCCATTCTGATGCAATCCGCCTCAAATGTACCATACAAATTGTCAAACTCTTGTCTGTGATTTTCAAGAAATTTCATGGTATCAGCAATTCTCCGACAGCAGAATCCAACATCCATCACTTTACTCTGCAGCAATCGAAAGAGTGCGTCAGTTTGTATGAAAATGGCCTCATATGTCATAAGCAAGAAGCAGGTTGATGCTTTATTCAGAAAGAAGTAATATCCTTCAGACATCATCAAGGTCTCATGATCCCAACCATCTGGATTTTCTCTGAGAAACAGGAACATAGCACGTATATCACTTTGATACATGTTGACCGTCTGCACTAGTCTGGAATTTGAACTCCATCTGGTGGGTGCTGCTCTCGGTAAACGTCTCTTCACCATATCGTCCAGTAGGTGGGTGCGCTTTGTCGATTTACTGAAAAACGTAGCCATTCCCTCAAGTGTAGAAAAAAATACTTTACACTCTTCTATAGATTTTGCAGAATTAGAGAGCACCAGGTTTAACTTGTGTGCATAACAATGAATAAAAGTTGCTTCAGGTACTTTTTCTTTAATCTTTGCTTGCACCCCATTAATAGCTGATGCCATCACAGAGGCTCCGTCGTAAGTCTGAGCTACCAGCTTTTCAAGACAATTATATTTCTCCAACACTCCCAATACATAGTCTGCAATAGCTGGTGCTCGTCTGTCAACCACTTCATCAAATCCTAAGAACGCCTCCTTCACAATTATCTCACTGTTCAGCTCACTTTTAGCCACATAACGCAAAATTACAGAGATTTGTGTTATGTTTGTAACATCGGTTGTCTCGTCTACTTCCACAGCAACAAAGGGGGCTGCATTAATCTCCTTTCTTATATCATCTCTCACTATATCAGCTACTGCTTCGATTAAGTCATTCTGGATTCTATTTGAACATCCAGAAAACACAGTGGATGTTTGCAAATGTCTTGCAAAAGTTGCATCTTTCCATGCAAACATATGCAATAGCTCCACATAGTTGCCACGATTAGAGGACTTTGCACCCTCCTCGTTACCACGGAATGCTATTTCCTGTTTGCCTAGATAGAAGGTTGCTTGAATAAGGTTTTTTTAAAATCTCACGGTTTTCAGTCACTTTTGCATTGTGGTTGATGATATCTAATCTCCGCTGTTCATTTAAAGCAGTATCTATCCTTCTCGCTAATCCAAAGGTTTTCCAAGCAAATTGGTTTTGAATGTGACTGGTCGATTTCTCATGTTTGTTAGTGCCCCTTGATAGATTTTTTAAATCTCCAAATCCAGCATTTGTCCAAACATTATCTGTAGTGGAGAATAAAATACACGGAAAGCAGTATAGGCGATTCTTTGTAGCACAGCCACACAGCCATTCTTTCCTTTGATACCATTCAATTTGGAATGTACGTGTCATCGTTTTGTCTTTTTGAAGTAAGTCCTTCAGCTCAGGCATTGGTCTTCCTTTATTTATTACTTCTTTTTTTGCGGGAAAGTCCAATCTTGAGAAATTTCTAAGGTTGGATATAGTGTTTTCCATTTTCCAAAAATTAGAATACTGAACACCTGGAAACAGATAAAAAAATGAGAGAAATCAGAAGGAGAGAACTAGAGTTAATCAAAGTAAATCTAAAAATATACATATTGTGTAAAAAACAACAAACAACTTACTTGCCTTCTTGCATAATGAACATCTAGATATGCTCTGTGTAGTGTAGCCCTGTCCTTATTGCGATATGGGAGCTGATATCTTTTAAACTGCAGTCAGATTCTGAATAACTATCTACGCATGCGCAACAACTGGAACATCAAAACGAGGGCAAGGTCAAAAGGAATTTGAATAAACTACATTAAAAAACACTAAAATGGATAAACATCTGTAGACTGTGACATACGATAGCAGATGACATGAGTAATTTTTTATTCTTTGATATTCTCAAGCAGCAGAATATAGGCAACCTGGCAATGTAATGTACAATACTAATAAAAAATTATCAAATTTTCTTCTCTCTTGCTATATTTTTTTGAAAAATAAGGCATCTAATCTAAGGAGACAGCCATTGTTTGGTTCAGCACCCTGGATAGCGCTTGCTTATTGGTGGGTGCATTTAGCCACAAATCAGCAAGTACAACCCAGGTATTGAACCGAAAATGTGCCGGCTACTAAACTTACATTCTTGCTTTTCAAATAAAGATAGCAAGAGAATGAAGAAAAAGTGATAATAGGAGACAATTAGAAAGTTATCTAAAATTGCATGCTCTATCTGAATCAAGAAAGAAACTAATGGGTACAGCGTCCCTTTAAGACCTTATATAAAATAAATATCAGTGGTATGAAATATGTAGGTAGAATGGTCAAAATTTACTTAATGGTGGATTACAACCCTGATAACTTTACTGAGATTTTGTATTCTCCATCTAGATTAATACATTTGAATGAAAAATAGTGAGGAGAAAATAGTCACAAAATTCTCTTTACATCTGACCAAAGACTAATACTTGACAATCCACAGTCAATAACACATTACAAAGTAATGTACTATATATAATATTTAAGTACTTATTTTTATTCAGTGTAATATGTTAAAGGGACAGTCTAGTATAAACTAAACTTTCATTATTCAGATAGGACTTTTAATTTTAATCAAATTTCCAATTTACTTTTATCATCAAATTTGCTTTTTTTTTATTGGTATTCTTAGTTTAAACTAAACATAGGTAGGCTCATATGCTAATTTCTAAGCCTTTGAGGGCTGCCTTTTATCACATGCTTTTTAAATCTGTTTTCAACACAAAGACAAAGTAAACTTAGGCCATATAGATAAAACTGTGTTCAGGCACAGGGGGTTATTTAAGATTTAGCACAAAACAATGCTAAATTTAAGACAATAGATAATAAACAGTCACAGTCATGTGATCAGGGGGAGGTAAAAAGTATATTAATATAACTGTATTGGTTATGCAAAACTGGGGAATGGGTAATAAAGGGATTATCTATCTTTTGAAACAATAACAATTCTATGGTAGACTGTCCCTTTAAATCAAAATCAGTGTAACAAAAACAATGACAGAGGGCTATTCTGTTCTGCTCTACCTTTGATGTGGACGTTTTTATTGTTTGTTAAGGTTTGACACATGTGCATTGCAAAAGTGTGCCCTGACTTGTGTCACTGTCCAGTATCACAGGATTGTAAATTTTTGGTCAACAAATTTGGTATATTATTGCTGTCCCTGGGCTCTATTAACCTTAACCACAGTGGCAATTCTAAATCCTAAACCAATTACCTGTTTCATGATGCTAACACAAAAATGCTCATCCAGAGACAGAGTATATATTTATTGTTATAGTATTAAATCTATATTATTCACAATGCCCAACCCATGATTCTTCTATGAGATATCAGACATGGATCTACTTTTTTGTGTGTGACTGTTGCAATGTAATTTGAAGCATGTGTGAGAAATATCAGGGAATATAAATAGGATTAGGCAGTAGGCACCAAAGTATGTTTTTTTTCTTTTATTGAATTACTTTCATGCAAAAATAATTTTTAATTGAATTGACACTGTCAATTGGTGCCTAATGCCTAATCCTATTTATATTCCCTGATATTTCTCACACATGCTTCAAATTACATTGCAACAGTCACACACAAAAATGTAGATCCATGTCTGATATCTCATAGAAGAATCATGGGTTGGGCATTGTGAATATAGATTTAATAATAATAACAACCATTCACTCACTGTCTCACTCCTGTCCTGAGGCCACACACAAAAAATCAAGTGAACAGTCAAGTGTTTATGTTTTTAAAATTTCAAGCAGCCTTAATATTTTCATTTTAGTTTACTAATACGCAGCCAACCTCGCAACAAGCCAAGCCTGAGCTGACTAGTAAGCCTCCCTGGCCTGTAGCCATAAAGCCACCCGGTCCCACCCCACGTGGGTGATTGAACGTTACTCAGTCTCTCTCTTAATAATTTTAGTTACTGTTTTGACTCCGTCCTGAGTCCACTTTCCCTATTCCCTGAGGCCACTCAAAAAAATCAACCAAGTGAAGGTGACAGTCCAGTGACACAGTCCATAATAGCAAGCAAGGAAGCCACCTGGTCCCACGTTCAGATTCAGAACGTTTTACTATTACTATTTTTTTAGTAACTGTTTTTGTCAGTGCTATAAATTGGTGTGAAAAACACACATTATAGCACTAAGCACTGACAAAAACAGTTACTACAAAAATAGTAAGAGTAAAAGGTTTTGAGAATTATATCAATAGTAGTAACTTTAACTTACACAGAATGTCAAATTATCAATAAAGCCCTAATGTGGATTTTGTTCCCCAATATATCAGAATAATCAGACCTTCAAACGTTGTCAAGTATAATTCAACAGAACACAACACAGCATATAATTATACTCATTTGCATTGTCAGGTGTGATTGTGCATTACATCACACATACATCACACAGCTTGCTAAGCCTTGGAAAGTACAATAGTTATACAGGAACACAACGCAGCATATAATTATACTCATTTGCATTGTCAGGTGTGATTGTGCATTACATCACACATACATCACACAGCTTGCTAAGCCTTGGAAAGTACAATAGTTATACAGGAACACAAGACAGCATATAATTATACTCATTTGCATTGTCAGGTGTGATTGTGCGTTACATCACACATACATCACACAGCTTGCTAAGCCTTGGAAAGTACAATAGTTATACAGGAACGCAGAATAAAGCTGCATGTTTAACCATTTGACTGCCTGAAATCTGCTGTGCAATACAAATAAAATGTGATTTATTATTCTGCAATTATGAAATATTCCTCTCCCCTTGATTAACCTTTTCACCCCCAAACTAACACAGTGACCCTATAGAAATTGTCACATGATATGCTTGTCATTGCTGGCATTACTCACCGGAAAAACTTTAGTAAAGTTTGTCACAAAGCTGAGAGCTGCCTAGGGGCACCTTCAATTACAGGTACTTCTTGTCCTATTATATCGTTTACATATTGTCTCACATTTTGTGTGCAAAAAATATTATATATATATCAAAACAAAACTGCCAAGTGGAATTAATCATCATTACGTTTAAAGAAAGCTTTACAGGTGGCCCTCGTTTTACAACGGTTCAATTTACACCATTTCAGAATAACAACCTTTTTTTCCAGTCATGTGACTGCTATTGAAAAGCATTGAGAAGCAGTGCATTTATTAAAATAGCCATTAGGTGGGGCTGTCCGCTTGTGTTGCAGCAAAGCCAAGCAAGCTGAAATTAATCAGTTTAACTAGACCTGAGCTATCGAGCAGATTTCAAAGGAACAAGATCTTCCTGTCTATAACTCACTCCAGATTGGAATGCATAGAAAGAACTGTTGAATATAATCTTTACATGGAAAGCACAATTAAGTTTATATTAACATACCATTGAGGTTTACATTCATCAGGCCTTAAAAAACCTAAGGGGTAGTCTTTTTACCCTCTAATTATAATACACAGGTTTCCCCTTGATGGCAACCGGAAGGTTAGGCTAAGGCCTCTAGTTAGTTTAACTAAAAGTGTTTGTTTTTGTGTACTTGTCTTGTTGTATAATCCCTACCCTTACCTAAGGTTCAACCACTAAGGGTCAAAGAGTGATCCATCCCACATTTAAAAGGGATTAAAAAGAGGACATTCTACTAATATACACATATATGTCTCTTGAATACTGATTCTATTAGCATCAAATGTATATTTTTGTGTATCCTCAAAAAAAAAAAAATATTTTGAATGGGACATAAAGTTTCAATAAGAAAAACCCTCAAAAGGGTCAAAAATATAGTTCAAGAATTCCAGATCCATTAACACCCATTATAAGCATTTGAAGTCAAAACCCAGGTGAGGATCAGTCTACACCTTAGTTGTCTTAAAGTCTTACCTTAGATTAAGCTGCAAATAGCCTCCTGCACCTTTACTATATCATGCAGCAGGAACAGTAAAAAAGTTATTTTAAGATTAATATTGTTTCTGGCCACTTTGAAATGGCTGCTAAGCTCCGACCACTGGGCTGCATATGGCGTCCAATCACAAAAGGCTCATTAGTTGGATTTAACAGAGCTTGGCAGCCATTTCAAAGTGGCCAGAAACAATATTCATTTTCAAGTTACTTTTTTTTTACTGTTCCTGCTGCATGGTATAAAAAAGGGCGCATGAGGTTATTTAGCAGCTTACTCTAAGGTAAGACTTTAAGATGAATAAGGTGTAGCCTGTCCCTTCAACTATGATAAGTTGAAGCTTAATTGGATCAAAAATTGGGTAGTGGATGAGTGGGAAATGGATTCTCATCCAATTTGATAAATATATTGGAAAACTTGAATTTAGGCCAGTGAATGAGAAAAAACAGACTGCTACTTCAAACAACATAAAACTGTTAAATCAACTTGAAGTTGTTAATTATTTGCTCATATATTTTATAGACTGTCTCTAAATGGCTTTTTTTTAGCTTAGTATATTCAATCTGTGATTAGTTCAATTGTGAAATTCAAATGGACATTAAACTCAAAACATGTTTCCCCTTAAAATGTTCAATTATGCAAACTAAAGGAAAATCTTTACAATGCACTTTCGTTAATATTCATTATTTCAACTGCTTTTTCTGTCATTTGAAAAGGACCATTGTCCTCCGAAATAATGCACAGTGGTTTTGTGATATGTAGGAGCTCTTTTTATATATGTTGTGTATTGGCCACATTGAGGTAAGATAAACAATACTCAAAAGGCTGTTTAAGAAGTTTGTAACTGAATTGTAAAACAACACAAATGTTGCTAGCAAAATGACAGTTCTAAATATCTTTAAAACATTTATTTTGCATGAAGATCTTTTGCAACTCAGAGATTAATTTCTGATTCACATTCAGCAAAAATATAACCTCCACGTCCCTTTAACAATTCTTTTGCATCTATATTTTTATTTAGCTCTACCTTTTTTTACTCAGTATTTTTTAACATTAAACTTCATAATGTATGAGGTGTATTGCCATAAAATACACTAAATGTGGGGTGTGTTATTGAAACTATTCCACTGTGGAATAGTTTCAATAACACACCCCACATTTAGTATATTTATGGCAATACAGTACACCTCATACATTATGAAGTTTAATGTTAAAAAATACTGAGTAAAAAAAGGTAGAGCTAAATAAAAATATAGATGCAAAAGAATTGTTAAAGGGACGTGGAGGTTATATTTTTGCTGAATGTGAATCAGAAATTAATCTCTGAGTTGCAAAGATCTTCATGCAAAATTAATAAATGTTTTAAACATATTTCCACTAGTACCTATTGAGGTAAGATAAACAATACTCAAAAGGCTGTTTAAGAAGTTTGTAACTGAATTGTAAAACAACACAAATGTTGCTAGCAAAATGACAGTTCTAAATATCTTTAAAACATTTATTTTGCATGAAGATCTTTTGCAACTCAGAGATTAATTTCTGATTCACATTCAGCAAAAATATAACCTCCACGCCCCTTTAACAATTCTTTTGCATCTATATTTTTATTTAGCTCTACCTTTTTTTACTCAGTATTTTTTAACATTAAACTTCATAATGTATGAGGTGTACTGTATTGCCATAAATATACTAAATGTGGGGTGTGTTATTGAAACTATTCCACAGTGGAATAGTTTCAATAACACACCCCACATTTAGTATATTTTATGGCAATACACCTCATACATTATGAAGTTTAATGTTAAAAAATACTGAGTAAAAAAAGGTAGAGCTAAATAAAAATATAGATGCAAAAGAATTGTTAAAGGGACGTGGAGGTGATATATTTTTGCTGAATGTGAATCATAAATTAATTAATCTCTGAGTTGCAAAGATCTTCATTCAAAATTAATAAATGTTTTACATATTTCATTTTCCAGTGGAAAATGAAATATGTAAAACATTTATTAATTTTGAATGAAGATCTTTGCAACTCAGAGATTAATTTCTGATTCACATTCAGCAAAAATATATCACCTCCACGTCCCTTTAACAATTCTTTTGCATCTATATTTTTATTTAGCTCTACCTTTTTTTACTCAGTATTTTTTAACATTAAACTTCATAATGTATGAGGTGTATTGCCATAAAATATACTAAATGTGGGGTGTGTTATTGAAACTATTCCACTGTGGAATAGTTTCAATAACACACCCCACATTTAGTATATTTATGGCAATACACCTCATACATTATGAAGTTTAATGTTAAAAAATACTGAGTAAAAAAAGGTAGAGCTAAATAAAAATATAGATGCAAAAGAATTGTTAAAGGGACGTGGAGGTGATATATTTTTGCTGAATGTGAATCATAAATTAATTAATCTCTGAGTTGCAAAGATCTTCATTCAAAATTAATAAATGTTTTACATATTTCATTTTCCACTGGAAAATGAAATATGTAAAACATTTATTAATTTTGAATGAAGATCTTTGCAACTCAGAGATTAATTAATTTATGATTCACATTCAGCAAAAATATATCACCTCCACGTCCCTTTAACAATTCTTTTGCATCTATATTTTTATTTAGCTCTACCTTTTTTTACTCAGTATTTTTTAACATTAAACTTCATAATGTATGAGGTGTATTGCCATAAAATATACTAAATGTGGGGTGTGTTATTGAAACTATTCCACTGTGGAATAGTTTCAATAACACACCCCACATTTAGTATATTTATGGCAATACACCTCATACATTATGAAGTTTAATGTTAAAAAATACTGAGTAAAAAAAGGTAGAGCTAAATAAAAATTTAGATGCAAAAGAATTTTGCTGAATGTGAATCATAAATTAATTAATCTCTGAGTTGTTGCAAAGATCTTCATTCAAAATTAATATATATGTTTTACATATTTCATTTTCCCTACTACGGTTACCTACCTAAGAGATGATCAAATCCGTCGTCGTCTAAGACTGTAGATTTTTTACTACGTAGCTGTAAAAGAATCAATACTCAGTGCTGCTGCTCGATGTCCGACTCTCCGTCTCACTAGTAGTAGTCTGAGGCTGAGACGACGCCGGGCACGTGACAGACGCTGACGACGCGCGCCTCAATTCCGGCAGCCCGCCCAGACAGACTCAGACACAGTTGCGGGCAGCCGGGCAATACTGAGAGATCTGATTGGCTGAGACGGCCAACTTGCTCCCGAGGCGAGCCTCCGGTGTGGGAGCATGGGCCGCATTGAGAGCACTGCTGCATTGCACTGATTATCCTCTTGATGGCAGCAGCAGTCTCTCAGCGGCCCATAGTTCCCAATACATACATTTCATATTGCGCAATATAAGGATAGCTAGCCTCCAGTTTATTATTGCGCAATATGAATGTATGTGTAGTATTGATTGTATAATAAGTATAATAAGTTTTGCACAATGCATGCACATAAAATAAATTTGGTGGAGGGGTGGGGGGGTAGGGGGGGTCACCTGTTTATTAAAAAAATATAGATTTGAAAAAAAAAAAAGGATTATTTTTTTTTTTTTTTTAATTTTTACAAAAAGGGTGTAATACATAGATTGGCCAGGGGGAGGCACTGCCTCACCTGCCTCTTATGAGTGCACGTCCCTGTATATATAGGAGGTGCATGTACTCTTCTTAGAAATATATAGTGTGAAAGATTGCTGTGTACAGGTGATGGGTCTTATTTGACAATCTAATGCTTAGTACAACAGTCATATTTGGCATATTAAAACCTTGATATTATGGTTGGGAGAATATGATGGCTAAATTGACTTTTTTTTAATTACTAGAGGTATTGAGTTTACTTATTTAGAATTGATTATATTACAAATAAAATCCATTCTCACAATCTGGTGAAAATTACAATTGCATTAAAAAAACCAAAAGGCACTTTATTATATACCTTTAATATCAAATTGACAGTGAATCTCTCTACCATTGCAGGAATGCAGTAAACCTCAGGAAGCATTCGGATTTGAGCAAGCATCCAGGGATTACACCCTCCGTATGTTCGGAGAGATGGCTGATAATTTCAAATCTGATTATTTCAATATGCCTGTGCATGTAAGTGGACTTTTTTATGTATATACATTTGTATGTATCTAGAGACAAGAGTGGATAAAGAATCCCCTCCAAAAATTACACGTATAGCACTCAGCAAGATTGTATAATCCAAATTAAAGGAGAAGAGAGCACCAGATGTCAACGATAGCTTGCAACAATAATACAATAAAACATAACTTATTAAAACGCAATCATAAAAACTGGAATTGTTAAATTAAAATTACAACTAGTATATAGGATTAAGGCAGTAAATAATATATAGAGAAATGAAGATTACAAAAGAGCAGAAACTGTGATCTAATAGTGGTTAGATCGTGTATCAATGTGATTGGTGTATATTGTAGAATGGTAGTAAAGCAGAGCAGTTATAGTGCGTCTGGTTTGTGCAACAACCTAGTGCTTCAAAATGTGATATAAAATATTATCTGAAAAGCTCAGGGTTAAAGCCTAACAGATATACTGCTTATAAAAATTGATAGTCTGATCAAATGTATTGAGACTGGGTATTTTATACTGTAATAAGAAGTAGCGAGTTTGCATAATAGTAACCAGTGGTTGATAATGGAGGGTTACATGGGTAATTCCTTTGGTTAATCTATTGCCCCAATAGTGAAAGATGCTTATCTTCCTTGTAAGACACCCTCTAAATAAGCCAGGGTTAATAAAGAGTTACATTGCTAGATGTGGTAGTTGTAAGATGAGACTAAGCTGATAGATCAAGTCAAATAGCATCGTTATTCACATATGATATCAGTGGTTTATAAGAACGGTATTGATGCTGTGTGTTAACCTGCTATTTGTGTCTCTGAAGTTACAGTAGCAAATAATTAGGATACCCAGTCATTCTTGACTCAAAATAAAATCTATTAATTCAGCTCCAAGACCAATAGAACTACGGCCAAAAATATATATATTTAACACACAGAGAAAGTCCCGCACTCACAAGCTCTCAGCTAAGATTAAAAGCAGAAATAAAAGGGTTAGTTAAAGCATTTGGCTAAATGGGATAAGCCCAGGTACCTAGTCAAGGTTCCTTCCAAAAACCTGGGACCCTAAAACAGCCACACAATGCAAGCTCTCAATCCAACAAACTGGTAACAAGTGAAGGGTGCAAAGGCTTATGTAATCACCCCAGACATATACAAAACATCGAAGGGGACTGCATGTATATGTATGTATATAGACAGTTCAAAGGTATATGCACTCTCACCACCTCTCATCAACTGCCAGGGTGCTCTCAGGAAATATAAAATAGCAAATCAGAAGAAGGGACGCCACATGTCCCGAAACGTCACCTAATAAAATTCTAATTTGATGGCAGAAGACCAGTGAGTGCTTTGAATCATTTGCTATTTTATGTGTGTGTATATTTATATATAATATATATATATATATATATATATATATATATATATATGTGTGTGTGTGTATATATATATATATATATATATATATATATATATGTGTGTGTGTGTATATATATATATATATATATATATATATATATATGTGTGTGTGTGTATATATATATATATATATATATATATGTATGTATATGTGTGTGTGTGTATATATATATATATATTTCTTCTGTTATGTGCGATCAGTCCACGGGTCATCATTACTTCTGGGATATAACTCCTCCCCAACAGGAAATGCAAGAGGATTCACCCAGCAGAGCTGATATAGCTCCTCCCCTCTACGTCAGTCCCAGTCATTCTCTTGCACCCAACGACTAGATAGGATGTGTGAGAGGACTATGGTGATTATACTTAGTTTTTATGACTTCAATCAAAAGTTTGTTATTTTACAATAGCACCGGAGCGTGTTATTACTTCTCTGGCAGAGTTTGAAGAAGAATCTACCAGAGTTTTCTACTATGATTTTAACCGGAGTAGTTAAGATCATATTGCTGTTCTCGGCCATCTGAGGGAGGTAAAGACTTCAGATCAGGGGACAGCGGGCAGATGAATCTGCATTGAGGTATGTAGCAGTTTTTATTTTCTGAATGGAATTGATGAAAAAATCCTGCTATACCATTATAATGACATGTATGTATACACTTCAGTATTCTGGGAATGGTTTTTCACCGGAACTACTCTGTTAAAGGTTACTAATCCTTTTAATAAATATTGTCATGTTAAACGTTTTTGCTGGAATGTAGAATCGTTTACATTGCTGAGGTACTGAGTAAATAAATGTTTGGGCATTATTTTCCACTTGGCAATTGTCTGCTTTAAATTGTGACAGTTTCGTTTCTCCTCACTGTTGTGTGTGAGAGGGAGGGGCCGTTTTTGGCGCTCTTTTGCTACGCATCAAAAAAATTCCAGTCAGCTACTATTATATTTCCTGCATGATCCGGTTCACTGACAGATCTCAGGGGTCTTCAAACTTCTTTGAAGGGAGGTACATTCTCTCAGCAGAGCTGTGAGAATTTTTATTGACTGTGAATAAAAACGTTACTCTGTAATTTTTTATGTCAAATTTAGTTATTTACTAATGGGAACAAACCTTTGCTAAAAGTTGTGTTATTTTAAACTTGATGCTTTAACTGTTTTTTCAGTTCATTATCTCAACTGTCATTTAATCGTTTAAGTACCTCTTTGAGGCACAGTACGTTTTTGCTAAAAAAGATTATAACCAGGTTGCAAGTTATTGCTAGTGTGTTAAACATGTCTGACTCAGAGGAAAATATCTGTGTCATTTGTTCCTATGCCAAGGTGGAGCCCAATAGAAATTTATGTACTAACTGTATTGATGCTACTTTAAATAAAAGTCAATCTGTACAATGTGAACAAATTTCACCAAACTGCGAGGGGAGAGTTATGCCGACTAACTCGCCTCACGCGGCAGTACCTGCATCTCCCGCCCGGGAGGTGCGTGATATTATGGCGCCTAATACATCTGGGCGGCCATTACAGATAACATTACATGATATGGCTACTGTTATGACTGAAGTTTTGTCTAAATTACCAGAACTAAGAGGCAAGCGTGATCACTCTGGGGTGAGAACAGAGTGCGCTGACAATACTAGGGCCATGTCTGATACTGCGTCACAGCTTGCAGAGCATGAGGACGGAGAGCTTCATTCTGTGGGTGACGGTTCTGATCCAAACAGATTGGATTCAGATATTTCAAATTTTAAATTTAAATTGGAGAACCTCCGTGCATTACTAGGGGAGGTCTTAGCAGCTCTCAATGATTGTAACACCATTGCAATACCAGAGAAACTGTGTAGGTTGGATAAATACTTTGCGGTACCGGCGAGTACTGACGTTTTTCCTATACCTAAGAGATTAACTGAAATTGTTACTAAGGAGTGGGATAGACCCGGTGTGCCGTTCTCACCCCCTCCAATATTTAGAAAGATGTTTCCAATAG
Source organism: Bombina bombina (assembly GCF_027579735.1). Classification (NCBI taxonomy): domain Eukaryota; kingdom Metazoa; phylum Chordata; class Amphibia; order Anura; family Bombinatoridae; genus Bombina; species Bombina bombina. Next base: position 5,725 of record NW_026511081.1, on the reverse strand, counting down.
ACGCCACTACTCGGGACTTATGGCAAACGGTCCCTAAGGTGGAGGGAGCAGTTTCTACTTTAGCTAAGCGTACCACTATCCCGGTGGAGGATAGCTGTGCTTTTTCAGATCCAATGGATAAAAAATTAGAGGGTTACCTTAAGAAAATGTTTGTTCAACAAGGTTTTATATTACAACCCCTTGCATGTATCGCGCCGATTACGGCTGCGGCAGCATTTTGGATTGAGTCTCTGGAAGAGAACCTTAGTTCATCTACGCTAGACGATATTATGGACAGGCTTAGAGTCCTTAAACTAGCCAATTCATTCATTTCGGAGGCCGTAGTACATTTAACCAAACTTACGGCTAAGAACTCTGGATTCGCCATACAGGCACGTAGAGCACTGTGGCTAAAATCCTGGTCAGCTGATGTTACTTCTAAGTCCAAATTACTTAATATACCTTTCAAGGGGCAGTCTTTATTTGGGCCCGGGTTGAAAGAAATTATCGCTGACATTACAGGAGGTAAGGGCCACGCCCTACCTCAAGACAAAGCCAAAGCTAAGGCTAGACAGTCTAATTTTCGTCCCTTTCGGAATTTCAAAACTGGAGCAGCGTCAACCTCCACTGCACCAAAACAGGAAGGAGCTGTTGCTCGTTACAGGCAAGGCTGGAAACCTAACCAGTCCTGGAATAAGGGCAAACAGGCCAGGAAACCTGCTGCTGCCCCAAAAACAGCATGAACCGAGAGCCCCCGATCCGGGACCGGATCTAGTGGGGGGCAGACTTTCTCTCTTCGCTCAAGCCTGGGCAAGAGATGTTCAGGATCCCTGGGCGCTGGAGATCATATCTCAGGGATACCTTCTAGACTTCAAATTATCTCCCCCAAAAGGGAGATTTCATCTGTCAAGGTTGTCAACAAACCAGATAAAGAAAGAAGCGTTTCTACGCTGTGTACAAGATCTGTTATTAATGGGAGTGATCCATCCAGTTCCGCGGTCGGAACAAGGACAAGGGTTCTACTCAAACCTGTTTGTGGTTCCCAAAAAAGAGGGAACTTTCAGGCCAATCTTAGATTTAAAGATTCTAAACAAATTCCTAAGAGTTCCATCGTTCAAAATGGAAACTATTCGGACAATCTTACCTATGATCCAAAAGGGTCAGTACATGACCACAGTGGATTTAAAAGATGCTTACCTTCACATACCGATTCACAAAGATCATCAACGGTATCTACGGTTTGCCTTCCTAGACAGGCACTACCAGTTTGTAGCTCTTCCATTCGGATTGGCTACGGCCCCAAGAATCTTCACAAAGGTTCTGGGTGCCCTTCTGGCGGTACTAAGACCGCGAGGGATTTCGGTAGCTCCGTACCTAGACGACATTCTAATACAAGCTTCAAGCTTTCAAACTGCCAAGTCTCATACAGAGTTAGTTCTGGCATTTCTAAGGTCGCATGGATGGAAAGTGAACGAAAAGAAAAGTTCTCTTTTTCCTCTCACAAGAGTTCCATTCTTGGGGACTCTTATAGATTCTGTAGAAATGAAGATTTACCTGACAGAAGACAGGTTAACAAGGCTTCAGGATGCATGCCGTGTCCTTCATTCCATTCAACACCCGTCAGTGGCTCAATGCATGGAGGTGATTGGCTTAATGGTAGCGGCAATGGACATAGTACCTTTTGCACGCCTACACCTCAGACCGCTGCAATTGTGCATGCTAAGTCAGTGGAATGGGGATTACTCAGATTTGTCCCCTACCCTGAATCTGAATCAAGAGACCAGAAATTCTCTTCTATGGTGGCTTTATCGACCACACCTGTCCAGGGGGATGCCATTCAGCAGGCCAGACTGGACAATCGTAACAACAGACGCCAGCCTGCTAGGTTGGGGCGCTGTCTGGAATTCTCTGAAGACTCAGGGATTATGGAATCAGGAGGAGAGTCTCCTTCCAATAAACATTCTGGAATTGAGGGCAGTTCTCAATGCCCTTCTAGCTTGGCCCCAATTAACAACTCAGGGGTTCATCAGGTTTCAGTCGGACAATATCACGACTGTAGCTTACATCAACCATCAGGGAGGGACAAGAAGCTCCCTAGCAATGATGGAAGTATCAAAGATAATTCGCTGGGCAGAGTCTCACTCTTGCCATCTGTCAGCAATCCACATCCCGGGAGTGGAGAACTGGGAGGCGGATTTCTTGAGTCGCCAGACTTTTCATCCGGGAGAGTGGGAACTTCATCCGAAAATTTTTGCCCAAATACTTCGACGTTGGGGCAAACCAGAGATAGATCTCATGGCGTCTCGCCAGAACGCCAAACTTCCTCACTACGGGTCCAGATCCAGGGATCCGGGAGCGGTTCTGATAGATGCTTTGACAGCACCTTGGAACTTCGGGATGGCTTATGTGTTTCCACCCTTCCCGCTGCTTCCTCGATTGATTGCGAAAATCAAACAAGAGAGAGCATCTGTGATTCTAATAGCGCCTGCATGGCCACGCAGGACTTGGTATGCAGATCTAGTGGACATGTCATCCTGTCCACCTTGGTCTCTACCTCTAAGACAGGACCTTCTGATACAGGGTCCATTCAAACATCAAAATCTAACTTCTCTGAAACTGACTGCTTGGAAATTGAACGCTTGATTTTATCAAAGCGTGGTTTTTCTGAGTCGGTTATTGATACCCTGATTCAGGCTAGGAAGCCTGTTACCAGAAAGATTTACCATAAAATATGGCGCAAATACCTATACTGGTGCGAATCCAAACGTTACTCCTGGAGTAAGGTTAGGATCCCTAGGATATTGTCTTTTCTACAAGAAGGTTTAGAAAAGGGTTTATCGGCTAGTTCATTAAAGGGACAGATTTCAGCTCTGTCCATCTTGTTACACAGGCGTCTGTCAGAAAATCCAGACGTCCAGGCCTTTTGTCAAGCTTTAGCTAGGATCAAGCCTGTGTTTAAAGCCGTTGCTCCGCCATGGAGTTTAAACTTAGTTCTTAACGTTTTACAAGGTGTTCCATTTGAACCCCTTCATTCCATTGATATAAAATTTTTATCTTGGAAAGTTCTGTTTTTAATGGCTATTTCCTCGGCTCGAAGAGTCTCTGAGTTATCAGCATTACATTGTGATTCTCCTTATCTGATTTTTCACACAGATAAGGTAGTTCTGCGTACTAAACCTGGGTTCTTACCTAAGGTAGTTACTAACAGGAATATCAATCAAGAGATTGTTGTTCCATCCTTGTGTC
>NW_026511080.1:0-35176 GCF_027579735.1 Bombina bombina | reverse complement strand
CATATACTTTCATCCATAACCATATATATACCTCCCAGACTTCAGGTCATGTGGGTATTATCTGTGTTAAGGGTGACCTTATCTAGCTGGTACTATTGAGTACCCCACCTGCAGATACCCTCCACTGGATCAGGGTCCCCATATGATAGTCCTAGTGGAAAGGCAGCATCCCAAGGTGCCGCCGGCACACCACCATCATATCGTACCATGCTATATTACCACACCCCAGGTTTGTGTCAGATTATATTAACCCCAATTTTTGTACTACACAATTTCCCAGAATACCGATTCTATACACCATTCCTGAGGTGTATAGATGCCTACAGAAACCACCAGGACGTCCCATTGTCTCGGCGGTTTAATCACTGACACAATCGGTGGCACAGTATATTGATTTTTTTGCTCCAACCAATTGTTAGACCGATTTGTTCATTTCTGTTGGATAGCAATCAGCTGATTAGACTGTTGAAGAATGTCCAAATTGAAGGGGGAGATTTGTTAGTAACTTTGGACGTCAACAGTCTCTTCACCATCATACCACATGATGTGGGACTGTTGGCAGTCAAGAAGCACTTACTTAAGGACACTCTGTATAGTGGTCCACCTGTTGAATTTGTGCTGACTTTGATAGATTTTTGTCTGAAACAAAACTATTTTTATTTGAAGAGAATTTTTATATACAGTCCGCTGGCATGGCAATGGGGTCAAATATGGCCCCATCATATGCCAATATCTTTGTCAGATTTCGAAAATAGCTTTGTATGGTCCGGGGAGGTGTCGTCTATTGTCTTCTATCAAAGATATATAGACAACATCTTCCTGATCTGGCGGAGTGGTGCTGACTCCCTACAAACATGGTTTAGTACCCTCAACAACACTGACACTATTGAACGATTTAAAATGACATCTGACAGTGAGAGTGTTAGTTTTCTTGATTTACAAATATTCAAAGATAGCGCCCTAATTTAGGGACTACTTTATAGAGAAACCGATGGATCATAATTCGATCCTTAGAGCGGACAGTTGCCACCCACCCACATTGTTTCAGGGCATTATCAAATCACAAATGATTAGAACCATCCATAACAACACACAGCATACTCGGGGGGTCTCCCAGTTGGAGGAAACTAGGAGTAAGTTTCTCCAAAGAGGATACAAACCGAGCACGGTGGGATCAATTCATGATATGGTACAGCATTACACTCAAGAGGAGGAGTTTAATAAAAATAAAGAGAACCAAGAGCGTGATAGAATGATCATGGTGACCACCTTCACCCCTGGTACCATCAATACAGGCAGAATTTTGAGAAGGTATTGGCCGATCATTTCATCAGATCCCAAGCTTCGATTTAGCAAAGAACTAACCCCAATAGTGGGGTTCAGAAGGAGCACAAATCTTCGTGACCTGTTGGTACGTACGGACCCTAAACAGTGCTATCAGAAGAAACAGAAGATAAACATCAAGGGTAGTTATCGATGTGTGGGTTGCATGACGTGCAACGGTCTCATTTCAACAAAGAAATTTCATCCCCACACCAACACATTGTATACTATCAGACACTGTACGACCACACATGTGGTCTATTTACTTGTGTGGCCATGTTCCAAGTATTATGTGGGCAAAACAAAGGGTACCCTAAGAGAACGCATGGCCAACCATAGGCTGGCTATATACGCCAGACACTTACTAAAGGCTCTTCGGAACAACCAGTGGCATGGCACTGTGCCGAACAGAGACACTCAGTAGCATCAATCAGATATACTCTGATAGACCATGTGCCGAAACCGGATCGAGGGGGAGACTGGGATAAACTCTTACTCTTCAGAGAAGCCCAGTGGATATACAGGTTGGGGACTATTGCCCCAGGAGGACTAAACTCTGTACCAGACTTCAGGGGGTTAATCTGACACAAACCTGGGGTGCGGTAATATAGCATGGTACGATATGATTATGGTGTGCCGGCGGCATCTTGGGATGCTGCCTGTCCACTAGGGCTATCATATAGGGACCCTGATCCAGTGGAGGGTATCTACAGGTGGGGTACTCGAGAGTACCAGCTAGATAATGTCACCCGTAACACAGATAATACCCACATGACCTGAAGTCTGGGAGGTATATATATGGTTATATATGGTATGAAAGTATATGAGAATACATCTATCCATATGTGTTTACCCTTTTATGGATGTGACCGGAGCAAGAGTGTGCCACCGCTGATGGAACGCATATTATATGCGCTCTATGCACCTATCAATACAATAGTCTATGCCAATAAGAGGAGATACATTGCTATCTGTAGTTTTCTTTTTTAGTTTTTCCATTACTTATTATATCTGTCTATGGATATGGGAAAGGACATTGACGTGGTGCCTGAGCTTTTCCCATTTGGCCAGATGCGGTAATTAACCTTTCCAGTTGTGATTTTATCTTAGCTGTGAGCTAGCTGGTTAGTGCTGGGTGTCTCTATGTGTTGTATTACTTTTTGTTTGTAATCCCCCTTGTTTCTTGCACCCATTCCGGACTGGGGTTAACTGCCAGTGGCTTTGGTGACATCACAGCTTTTTTGGAGTTCTATTTAGCACCCAGGGCTGGGATGTTGCTGAGTCACTGGATGTGTACCTGGTCCGGTCTTGGAGAGCAGTTCCCTTCCGTGTTTTGTATTTCTCTGGGTGATTACATACACCTGTGCACCCCTTCTTTGTTCTCAGTTTGTTTGGCTTTGTGAGCTTGCATGGTGTGGCTGTGTTAGGGACTCAGGCAGTGGAAAGGACCTTGACGTGGTGCCTGAGCTTTTTCCATTCGACCAGATGCGGTAACTAAGTGCGTGGTGCCTGAGCTTTTCCCATTTGGCCAGATGCGGTAACTAACCTCTCCAGTTGTGATTTTATCTTAGCTGTGAGCTAGCTGGTTAGTGCTGGGTGTCTCTATGTGTTGTATTACTTTTTGTTTGTAATCCCCCTTGTTTCTTGCACCCATTCCGGACTGCTGACGTTCAAACCAAGCATCAGAATGGGGAAGAAAGGGGATTTAAGTGACTTTGAACGTGGCATGGTTGTTGGTGCCAGACAAGCTGGTCTGAGTATTTAAAAAACTGCTGATCTACTGGGATTTTCACGCACAACCATCGCTAGGGTTTACAGAGGAAAGTCAGAAAAAACATAATTTATGCTTACCTGATAAATTTATTTCTCTTGTGATGTATTGAGTCCACGGATTCATCCATACTTGTGGGATATTCTCCTTCCCTACAGGAAGTGGCAAAGAGAGCACCCACAGCAGAGCTGTCTATATAGCTCCTCCCTTAGCTCCACCCCCCAGTCATTCGACCGAAGGCTAGGAAGAAAAAGGAGAAACTATAGGTGCAGTGGTGACTGAAAGTTTTAAAATAAAAATATATTGCCTGTCTTAATAAACAGGGCGGGCCGTGGGGGCTCGATACATCAGAAGAGAAATAAATTTATCAGGTAAGCATAAATTATGTTTTCTCTTGTAAGATGTATCGAGTCCACGGATTCATTTATACTTGTGGGATACCAATACCAAAGCTTTAGGACACGGATGAAGGGAGGGACATGACAGGGACCCTAAACGGAAGGCACCACTGCTTGTAGAACCTTTCTCCCAAAAATAGCCTCCGAAGAAGCAAAAGTTTCGAATTTGTAAAATTTGGAAAAAAGTATGAAGAGAAGACCAAGTCACCGCCTTACAAATCTGTTCAACAGAAGCCTCATTTTTAAAAGCCCATGTGGAAGCCACAGTTCTAGTAAAATGAGCAGTAATTCTTTCAGGAGGCTGCTGTCCAGCAGTCTCATAGGCCAAACGGATGATGCTTTTCAGCCAAAAGGAAAGAGAGGTAGCCGTAGCCTTTTGACCTCTCCGCTTACCAGAATAAACAACAAACAAAGATGTTTGACGGAAATCTTTAGTTGCTTGTAAGTAGAACTTTAAAGCATGAACCACATCAAGATTGTGCAACAGACGTTCCTTCTTTGATGAAGGATTAGGACACAGTGAAGGAACAACAATCTCTTGATTGATATTCTTATTAGAAACAACCTTAGGAAGAAACCCAGGTTTGGTACGCAAAACCACCTTATCTGCATGGAAAACAAGGTAAGGGGAATCACACTGTAAAGCAGATAGCTCAGAAACTCTTCGAGCCGAAGAGATAGCTACTAAAAATAAAACTTTCCAAGATAGAAGCTTAATATCCATGGAATGCATAGGTTCAAACGGAACACCTTGAAGAACTTTAAGAACTAAGTTTAGGCTCCATGGCGGAGCAACAGGTTTAAATACAGGCTTGATTCTGACCAAAGCCTGACTAAATGCTTGAACGTCTGGGACATCTGCCAGATGTTTGTGTAATAGAATAGACAAAGCAGATTTTTGTCCTTTTAGGGAACTAGCTGATAATCCCTTCTCCAAACCTTCTTGGAGAAAGGACAATATTCTAGGAACCCTAATCTTACTCCACGAGTAACCTTTGGATTCGCACCAATAAAGATACTTGCGCCAAATCTTATGATAGATCTCCCTGGTGACAGGCTTTCTAGCCTGAATCAGGGTATCAATGACCTACTCAGAGAAACCACGCTTTGATAGAATCAGGCGTTCAATCTCCAAGCAGTCAGACGCAGAGAAATTAGATTTGGATGCGTGAACGGACCTTGGATTAGAAGGTCCCGCCTCAATGGCAGAGTCCACGGTAGAACCGAGGACATGTCCACTAGGTCTGCATACCAAATCCTGCGTGGCCACGCAGGTGCTATCAGAATCATCGAAGCTCTCTCCTGCTTGATTCTGGCAACCAGACGCGGGAGGAGAGGAAACGGTGGAAATACATAGGCCAGATTGAAGGACCAAGGCACTGCTAGAGCATCTATCAGTACCGCCTGGGGATCCCGGGACCTGGACCCGTAACGAGGAAGTTTGGCATTCTGACGGGACGCCATCAGATCCAATTCTGGTGTGCCCCATAGCTGAATCAGCTGGGCAAATACCTCCGGATGGAGTTCCCACTCCCCCGGATGAAAAGTCTAACGACTTAGGAAATCGGCCTCCCAGTTCTCTACTCCTGGGATGTGGATTGCTGAGAGATGGCAAGAGTGATCCTCTGCCCATCGGATTATTTTGGTTACCAACATTATCGCTAGAGAACTCATTGTTCCTCCTTGATGATAAGCTACAGTCGTGATGTTGTCCGACTGAAACCTGATGAATTTGGCCGCAGCAAGCTGAGGCCACGCCTGAAGCGCATTGAATATCGCTCTCAGTTCTAGAATGTTTATCAGGAGGAGAGATTCCTCCCGAGACCACAAGCCCTGTGCTTTCAGGGAGTTCCAGACTGCACCCCAGCCTAGCAGGCTGGCATCTGTCGTTACTATGAGCCACTCTGGTCTGTGGAAACACATTCCCTGAGACAGGTGGTCCTGAGACAACCACCAGAGAAGAGAATCTCTGGTCTCCTGATCCAGATGCAGTTGAGGAGATAAATCTGCATAATCCCCATTCCACTGTTTGAGCATGCATAGTTGCAGTGGTCTGAGGTGTAGGCGGGCAAAAGGAACTATGTCCATTGCCGCTACCATGAGTCCGATTACCTCCATACACTGAGCCACTGATGGCCGAGGAATGGAATGAAGAGCTCGGCAAGTGGTTAAGAGTTTCGATTTTCTGACCTCCGTCAGAAATACTTTCATTTCTACCGAGTCTATCAGAGTCCCTAGGAAGGAAACTCTTGTAAGAGGGAAGAGAGAACTCTTTTTTATGTTCACCTTCCACCCGTGAGTTCTCAGAAAAGCCAACACGATGTCCGTGTGAGACTTGGCTAGCTGGAAAGACGACGCCTGAATTAAGATGTCGTCTAGATAAGGCGCCACTGCTATGCCCCGTGGTCGTAGAACCACCAGAAGGGACCCTAGCACCTTTGTGAAAATTCTGGGAGCCGTGGCCAACCCGAAGGGAAGGGCCACAAACTGGTAATGCCTGTTTAGAAAGGCGAATCTGAGGAATTGATGATGATCTCTGTGAATAGGGATGTGTAGATACGCATCCTTTAAGTCCACGGTAGTCATATATTGACCCTCCTGGATCAGAGGTAGAATAGTCCGAATAGTCTCCATCTTGAATGAAGGAACTTTGAGGAACTTGTTTAGAATTTTGAGATCCAAGATTGGTCTGAAAGTTCCCTCTTATTTGGGAACCACAAACAGGTTTGAGTAAAACCCTAGCCCCTGTTCCTCTTTTGGAACTGGGCGGATCACTCCCATGGTATGTAGGTCTTCTACACAGCGTAAGAACGCCTCTCTCTTTGTCTGGTTTACAGACAATCGAAAAACGTGAAATCTCCCCCTTGGAAGGGAGTCTTTGAATTCCAGAAGGTATCCCTGGGACACAATTTCTAAAGCCCAGGAATCGTGAACATCTCTTGCCCAAGCCTGAGTGAAGAGATAGAGTCTGCCCCCTACTAGATCCGCTTCCCGGATCAGGGGCTACCCCTTCATGCTGTCTTGGAGGCAACTGCAGGCTTCTTGGCCTGTTTACCCTTGTTCCAAGCCTGGTTAGGTCTCCAGACTGACTTGGATTGGGCAAAATTCCCCTCTTACTTTGCAGCAGAGGAAGCTGAAGCGGGACCACCCTTGAAGTTCCAAAAGGAACGAAAATTATTTTGTTCGGTCCTCATCTTATTTGTTCTATCCTGAGGGAGGGCATGACCTTTCCCTCCAGTGATGTCTGAAATAATCTCTTTCAGTTCAAGCCCGAATAGGGTCTTTCCTTTGAAAGGGATGTTCAAAAGTTTAGATTTAGATGACACATCAGCAGACCAGGACTTAAGCCATAACGCCCTGCGTGCTAAAATGGCAAAACCTGAATTCTTTGCCGCTAATTTAGCCAGTTGAAATGCGGCATCTGTAATAAAAGAATTAGCCAACTTAAGGGCCGTCATTCTGTCCATAATCTCCTCTAATGGAGTCTCCATCTGAAGAGCCTCTTCTAGAGCCTCGAACCAGAAAGCAGCTGCAGCAGTTACAGGAACAATGCAAGCAATAGGTTGGAGAAGAAAACCTTGATGAACAAAAATTTTCCTCAGGAGACCCTCTAATTTTTTATCCATAGGATCTTTGAAAGCACAACTGTCTTCGATAGGTATAGTTGTACGCTTAGACAGAGTAGAAATAGCTCCCTCCACCTTAGGAACTGTCTTCCACGAGTCCCGCATGGTGTCAGATATAGGAAACATTTTATTAAAAACAGGGGAGGGAGTGAACGGAATACCTGGTCTATCCCACTCCTTAGTAATAATATTCACAATCCTCTTAGGGACTGGAAAAACATCAGTGTAAACAGGAACCTCTAAGTATTTATCCATTTTACACAATTTCTCTGGGACCACTATAGGGTCACAATCATCTAGAATAGCGAATACCTCCCTGAGCAATAAGCGGAGGTGTTCAAGCTTAAAGGCCGTCATATCAGAATCTGTCTGAGGGAGCGTCTTCCCTGAATCAGAAATTTCCCCCTCAGATAACAAATCCCTCACCCCTACTTCAGAGCATTGTGAGGGCATATCAGATACGGCTACTAAAGCGTCAGACGGCTCAGCATTTTTTCTTAACCCAGAGCTGTCCCGCTTTCCTTGTAAACCAGGCAGTTTGGCTAAAACCTCTGTGAGGGTTGTATTCATAACTGTGGCCATGTTTTGTAAAGTAAATGAATTAGACGCACTAGAGGTAGTTGGCGTCACTTGTGCGGGCGTTACTGGTTGTGACACTTGGGGAGAGCTAGATGGCGAACCCTCATTTACTTCTGACTGAGAATCATCTATTGCTCTATTTTTAAGTGCTAATATATGTTCTTTATAGTTTATAGACATATCAGTACAATTGGGACACATTCTAAGAGGGGGTTCCACAATGGCTTCTAAACATAATAAACAAGGATTTTCCTTGGTGTCAGACATGTTAAACAGGCTAGTAATGTAACAAGCAAGCTTGGAAAACACTGTAATGAAAGCAAATAACACTTAGAAACAAAACGGTACTGTGCCTTTAAGAGAAAAAAAGCTGCACAAATGCTGCAAAACAGTGTAAAAAAGCAGTATACTCAACGAAATTTTTACAGTAGTATCATAAAGCCTTAGTAACTGTGCACAGCTATGCAAATAAACAATTAACCCCTTAATGGCAAAACAGGATTGAAAAAACGTCAAAACTGGTAAAAAAGACTTTCAGCACCTTGCCACAGCTCTGCTGTGGCGCCTACCTGCCGTTCAGAACAATTTGTGGGGAAAAAACTTCTTTTACAGCCCTCAAACACAGCCGGAACCTCTGGAGAAGCAGTTAGATGTCTCTGAGGAAAAGAAACTGCGCAACTGAGGCGCGAAAAAAGGCCCCTCCCCCCTCACTCGATGTTTTGAGGCCTATCAGAAACACACCAGAGTGTTTCTTAACTAATCATGTGGGTTAAAAACCCTAAAACAAGCCACAATGACCCCTAAAAGTCCCTTCAAAAAAACGTAAGTGCATCATTTACTGAATAAACAAAAACGTTTTTTCCTATCAGTGTCACCAGTAACTAATGAGCCCTTCATGCAAGCTGAAATTCCTATCCAAGTGTCTGAATACAGCTTACCCTTCCCTCATGGGGATACTGCCAGCCTTTTCTAGAATTAACACAGTCTGTCTAGAAAAATATAGACTGAACATACCTAAATGCAGTTTAGCCTGCAAACCGTTCCCCCAACTGAAGTTTTCCTGTACTCTTCAGCCCTTGTGAGAACAGCAGTGGATCTTAGTTACAAAGTGCTAAGATCATCATCCTCCTTGGAGAAATCTTCATCCCTTTTCTGCCAGACAGTAAATTGTACAAACCGGTACCATTTAAAATAACAAACTTTTGCTTGAGAAATAAAAAACTAACATTTTTGTCACCACACTCACTCTGCCCTTCCTAGTACTTAGAGTAGGCAAAGAGAATGACTGGGGGGGTGGAGCTAAGGGAGGAGCTATATAGACAGCTCTGCTGTGGGTGCTCTCTTTGCCACTTCCTGTAGGGAAGAATATCCCACAAGTATGGATGAATCCGTGGACTCGATACATCTTACAAGAGAAAGAGAAAATATCCAGTGAGCAGCAGTTGTGTGGACGAAAATGCTGTGTTGTCAGAGGAGAATGGGCAGACTGTTTCGAGATGATAGAAAGGCAACAGTAACTCAAATAACCATTTGTTACAACCAATATATGCAGTATACCATCTCTGAACGCACAACACGTCAAACCTTGAAGAAGATGGCTACAGCAGCAGAAGACCACACCGGGTGCCACTCCTGTCAGCTAAGAACAGTAAACTGAGGCTACAATTTGCACAGGCTCACCAAACTTGGACAATAGAAGATTGGAAAAACGTTGCCTGGTCCTGACGACTCAATTTCAGCTGCGACATTCAGATGATAGGGTCAAAATTTGGCGTGAACATGATGAAAGCATGGATCCATCCTGCCTTGTATCAACGGTTCAGGCTGCTGGTGGTGGTGGTGTAATGTTATGGGGGATATTTTCTTGGCACACTTTGGTCCCCTTAGTACCATTTGAGCATCGTTTAAACGCCATGGCCTACCTGAGTATTGTTGCTGACCATGTTCATCCCTTTATGACTACAGTGTACCCATCTCAATCCAATAGAGCACCTTTGGGATGTGGTGGAACGGGAGATTTGCATCATGGATGTGCATCCGACAAATGCTATCATGTCAATATGGACCAAAATCTCTGAGGAATGTTTTCAACACCTTGTTGAATCTATGCCACGAAGAATTAAGGACAGATGTCTATTATAAGCCAGTGGGAATTTTATAGATAGCACAGACATCTGTATAGACATTGAGGTCCAGAATAAAAGTCCACGACCCCCAGTCTTGTCATATGACACATGCACCTCTTTGCTTACAATAACTATCCAGGACCCGACAATGGGTGTTGCCTCCGATGGGACTACCATATTTTCTGGTACAATTCGTACCAAATTATAATGAGCTTACACGATTTTATTCCTGTAGTAATTAACATTGTTTGTCCTTCATTTTACCTTCAGCAGAATTAGAATGCTGCATCTGTGGCCCCTTAAGCTTAGACATGGCGTATATAGCCCTTGTTGTCCCTCTAGTTTATAAAACAGTGTTGTTCTCTGATACTACTCTCTGTAACATAGCCTCAAGAATGTATTCTTCTAGCTAGCAAGTTGTGATGTATGTTTGTTTTTAAATTTTTTATATTTTCCTCATAGCTGTTTTTATTCACACTGTGCGTCTTTCACTTGCATACACTGATGCATTGCACTCATTGCACTATATTAGTGATATCCACAGTCCGTCTCGTATCAGCTGACTGCTTATGGCGGTGGTTACTCCCTGATGATTCTATGTGTTTTTTTTTTTTTTATTGATACAGGTGACCCTCGTTTTACAACGGTTCAATTTACACCGTTTCAGAATAACAACCTTTTTTTCCAGTCATGTGACTGCTATTGAAAAGCATTGAGAAGCAGTGCATTCATTAAAATAGCCAGTAGGTGGCACTGTTTGCTTGTGTTGCAGCACAGCCAAGCAAGCTGAAATTAATCAGTTTAACCAGATCTGAGCTATCGAGCAGATTTCAAAAGGAACAAATATAAATCAGTCCAGATTGGAATGCATAGAAAGAACTGATTGCAGAAAATGCAAGTGAAGTGTGTGTTGTGTGATTATTTTATTCGGTTTATAATGCTGTTTAGAATTTAAAGTCTTAATTTCCAAGCTTTAAAAATAATGCATTAGGTGTTACTTATGACAATTTTGAGAGGGGCCTCCCTCACTTCCTATTGACTTACATTATAAACTGGGTTTCAATTTACAACGGTTTTGATTTACAACCATTCCTTCTGGAACCTAACCCCGGCGTAAACTGAGGGCTACCTGTACTATATATTCACATCTCCCGGATGGGTCTTGTGCAATTTGTCCTCTGTTTGGGCATTTGTAACTTGTAGTGCTCTCCCACACAGTGATTGTTGAGCGGTCCCATTGACATAGGTTTTGCTTCTATAATAGTGACGGGTGTAACCCATGGTGGTATTCTTGAGTGACATATACCGTTTCTTTTTCTTCTTTTTTGTTTCTTGTCTTATATGTGCAGGATGGGTTGTGTTTTTATTTTTTGCACTGATAGTGCAGTTCTAACTTCTCAGACATTTACTTGAAGTTGAGAATAACAAATGATTGTTTTTCTACCCCCACCCTTCCTTTACACTTTATTTCTTTTTATGTGGCTTCGGGCTTTTAGAATTATTAATTTCATTTAATGTGTTGTTATAACTCTCCTCGACACGCTCCTAAGGGGAGGTGCAGGGATTTGCGTCTTTATTATGGGTTATGCTTGTGGAGATTGGCGATAGTACTTCATCTCACGCCCCTCTATTTTAGACTGTTGCGGTTGGGCTGCGCTCAGAAGGCAGGTCTCCTGATAGACCTATGTTAACCTTTGTTGCTTTTAGCACGTGTGCCTACGGCTCCATACAGTGATCATCTGAGCCGTCCACACTGTTCCATGTATCGCATCAAGGTTGAGGCAGTTGGCTGTTACACCTTCTGTTCACGCCCATACTATGAAGATTGGTCAGATTATCTAGGTGTGTCTCTTTTATAACCAATAGTGGGCTTTGTGTACTATGTCTGATGTCAGTGCTTAGATTATCCATTGCAGATATAATTGCTTTGATGACAGTCACTTTAGCTGATTGTAAGTTACGTGGAGGTGGATATACACTACTTGGCCTCATCTCACATATTATGTTATTAGTTATTTTATGTATTAACATGTTCTCTCGCTTTTTGTGTACAGCTGATTCTTTGATACACTGTTCAATGGATTTTTGCACTCTGTTCAATGGAGTTTTGCACACGGTCAGCCTTGATTGGCTGCCTGCAGGGGGAGGGTGTTACAGGTCTTTAAATGTTTGCTTCATTCACATGTTTGTCAGAGGAAGGGACACCATTTGGTCCCGAAACGTCACTAAATATATTGTCACTGATGTCTGAAGACCAGCGAGTGCTTTCTTCTACTATTTATATTTATATATATATATATATATATATATATATATATATATATATATATATATATATATATATATATATATATACACACACATATATATATATATATATATATACACACACATATATATATATATATATATATATACACACACATATATATTATTGATTATAAGCCTAGACTTAGATTAGAAACCATTTAAGATGACTATTATTTCTTATTATAAGGCTCATCATATTCTTGGCACATGGTACATGAAACCCAAATATTTTTCTTTCATGATTCAAATAAAACATGTCCTTTTAACCCCTTAAGGACATTGCTTCAGTTTGCTCAATGGTTCCATAATGGAATAATTCTGTTGTTGGTCATTAAGGGGTTAAACAACTTTACAATTTACTTCTATTATCCGATTTCTTTTGCTCTCTTGGTATCCTTTGTTGAAAAGGATACCTAGTTAGGCACAGGAGCTGCTGATTGGTGGCGATACCTAATTTCTCATGTTATTGGCTCACCCATATGCATTGCTTTTTCTTAACAAAATAAAGCAAAGTAGATAATAGAAGTAAATTGGAAAGAAGTTTAAAATTGTATTTTCTATCTGCATAATGGAAGAAAAATTTTGGGATTTATGTCCCCTTACGGAGTTTAATGAATTCAAAAACTCTTGACTAAAAATTGCTCAGACAAATCTTCACATCAAAGCGTAGAGGCTGCAGCAACACAAGCAATACTGATTGCAGGTCTAAATAGAAAAATTGCTTGCTTAAAAACATAATTTATGTAAGAACTTACCTGATAAATTCATTTCTTTCATATTAGCAAGAGTCCATGAGCTAGTGACGTATGGGATATACATTCCTACCAGGAGGGGCAAAGTTTCCCAAACCTCAAAATGCCTATAAATACACCCCTCACCACACCCACAATTCAGTTTAACGAATAGCCAAGAAGTGGGGTGATAAAGTGCGAAAGCATATAAAATAAGGAATTGGAATAATTGTGCTTTATACAAAAATCATAACCACCACAAAAAAAGGGCGGGCCTCATGGACTCTTGCTAATATGAAAGAAATGAATTTATCAGGTAAGTTCTTACATAAATTATGTTTTCTTTCATGTAATTAGCAAGAGTCCATGAGCTAGTGACGTATGGGATAATGACTACCCAAGATGTGGATCTTTCCACACAAGAGTCACTAGAGAGGGAGGGATAAAATAAAGACAGCCAATTCCTGCGGAAAATAATCCACACCCAAAAATAAAGTTTAACGAAAAACATAAGCAGAAGATTCAAACTGAAACTGCTGCCTGAAGTACTTTTCTACCAAAAACTGCTTCAGAAGAAGAAAATACATCAAAATGGTAGAATTTAGTAAAAGTATGCAAAGAGGACCAAGTTGCTGCTTTGCAAATCTGGTCAACCGAAGCTTCATTCCTAAACGCCCAGGAAGTAGAAACTGACCTAGTAGAATGAGCTGTAATTCTTTGAGGCGGAGTTTTACCCGACTCAACATAGGCAAGATGAATTAAAGATTTCAACCAAGATGCCAAAGAAATGGCAGAAGCTTTCTGGCCTTTTCTAGAACTGGAAAAGATAACAAATAAACTAGAAGTCTTACGGAAAGATTTCGTAGCTTCAACATAATATTTCAAAGCTCTAACAACATCCAAAGAATGCAACGATTTCTCCTTAGAATTCTTAGGATTAGGACATAATGAAGGAACCACAATTTCTCTACTAATGTTGTTGGAATTCACAACTTTAGGTAAAAATTCAAAAGAAGTTCGCAACACCGCCTTATCCTGATGAAAAATCAGAAAAGGAGACTCACAAGAAAGAGCAGATAATTCAGAAACTCTTCTGGCAGAAGAGATGGCCAAAAGGAACAAAACTTTCCAAGAAAGTAATTTAATGTCCAATGAATGCATAGGTTCAAACGGAGGAGCTTGAAGAGCTCCCAGAACCAAATTCAAACTCCAAGGAGGAGAAATTGACTTAATAACAGGTTTTATACGAACCAAAGCTTGTACAAAACAATGAATATCAGGAAGAATAGCAATCTTTCTGTGAAAAAGAACAGAAAGAGCAGAGATTTGTCCTTTCAAAGAACTTGCGGACAAACCCTTATCTAAACCATTATGAAGAAACTGTAAAATTCTCGGTATTCTAAAAGAATGCCAAGAAAAATGATGAGAAAGACACCAAGAAATATAAGTCTTCCAGACTCTATAATATATCTCTCGAGATACAGATTTACGAGCCTGTAACATAGTATTAATCACAGAGTCAGAGAAACCTCTTTGACCAAGAATCAAGCGTTCAATCTCCATACCTTTAAATTTAAGGATTTCAGATCCTGATGGAAAAAAGGACCTTGTGACAGAAGGTCTGGTCTTAACGGAAGAGTCCACGGTTGGCAAGAGGCCATCCGGACAAGATCCGCATACCAAAACCTGTGAGGCCATGCCGGAGCTACCAGCAGAACAAACGAGCATTCCTTCAGAATCTTGGAGATTACTCTTGGAAGAAGAACTAGAGGCGGAAAGATATAGGCAGGATGATACTTCCAAGGAAGTGATAATGCATCCACTGCCTCCGCCTGAGGATCCCGGGATCTGGACAGATACCTGGGAAGTTTCTTGTTTAGATGGGACGCCATCAGATCTATTTCTGGAAGTTCCCACATTTGAACAATCTGAAGAAATACCTCTGGGTGAAGAGACCATTCGCCCGGATGCAACGTTTGGCGACTGAGATAATCCGCTTCCCAATTGTCTATACCTGGGATATGAACCGCAGAGATTAGACAGGAGCTGGATTCCGCCCAAACCAAAATTCGAGATACTTCTTTCATAGCCAGAGGACTGTGAGTCCCTCCTTGATGATTGATGTATGCCACAGTTGTGACATTGTCTGTTTGAAAACAAATTAACGATTCTCTCTTCAGAAGAGGCCAAAACTGAAGAGCTCTGAAAATTGCACGGAGTTCCAAAATATTGATCGGTAATCTCACCTCCTGAGATTCCCAAACTCCTTGTGCCGTCAGAGATCCCCACACAGCTCCCCAACCTGTGAGACTTGCATCTGTTGAAATTACAGTCCAGGTCGGAAGCACAAAAGAAGCCCCCTGAATTAAACGATGGTGATCTGTCCACCATGTTAGAGAGTGTCGAACAATCGGTTTTAAAGATATTAATTGAGATATCTTCGTGTAATCCTTGCACCATTGCTTCAGCATACAGAGCTGAAGAGGTCGCATGTGAAAACGAGCAAAGGGGATCGCGTCCGATGCAGCAGTCATAAGACCTAGAATTTCCATGCATAAGGCTACCGAAGGGAATGATTGTGACTGAAGGTTTCGACAAGCTGCAATCAATTTTAGACGTCTCTTGTCTGTTAAAGACAGAGTCATGGACACTGAATCCATCTGGAAACCCAGAAAGGTTACCCTTGTCTGAGGAATCAAAGAACTTTTTGGTAAATTGATCCTCCAACCATGATCTTGAAGAAACAACACAAGTCGATTCGTATGAGATTCTGCTAAATGTAAAGACTGAGCAAGTACCAAGATATCGTCCAAATAAGGAAATACCACAATACCCTGTTCTCTGATTACAGACAGAAGGGCACCGAGAACCTTTGTAAAAATTCTTGGAGCTGTAGCTAGGCCAAACGGCAGAGCCACAAACTGGTAATGCTTGTCCAGAAAAGAGAATCTCAGGAACTGATAATGATCTGGATGAATCGGAATATGCAGATATGCATCCTGTAAATCTATTGTGGACATATAATTCCCTTGCTGAACAAAAGGCAAGATAGTCCTTACAGTTACCATCTTGAACGTTGGTATTCTTACATAACGATTCAATATTTTTAGATCCAGAACTGGTCTGAAGGAATTCTCCTTCTTTGGTACAATGAAGAGATTTGAATAAAACCCCATCCCCTGTTCCGGAACTGGAACTGGCATAATTACTCCAGTCAACTCTAGATCTGAAACACATTTCAGAAATGCTTGAGCTTTTACTGGATTTACTGGGACACGGGAAAGAAAAAATCTCTTTGCAGGAGGTCTCATCTTGAAACCAATTCTGTACCCTTCTGAAACAATGCTCTGAATCCAAAGATTGTGAACAGAATTGATCCAAATTTCCTTGAAAAAACGTAACCTGCCCCCTACCAGCTGAGCTGGAATGAGGGCCGCACCTTCATGTGGACTTAGAAGCAGGCTTTGCCTTTCTAACTGGCTTGGATTTATTCCAGACTGGAGATGGTTTCCAAACTGAAACTGCTCCTGAGGATGAAGGATCAGGCTTTTGTTCTTTGTTGAAACGAAAGGAACGAAAACGATTATTAGCCCTGCTTTTACCTTTAGATTTTTTATCCTGTGGTAAAAAAGTTCCTTTCCCACCAGTAACAGTTGAAATAATGGAATCCAACTGAGAACCAAATAATTTGTTACCCTGGAAAGAAATGGAAAGTAAAGTTGATTTAGAAGCCATATCAGCATTCCAAGTTTTAAGCCATAAAGCTCTTCTAGCTAAAATAGCTAGAGACATAAACCTGACATCAACTCTGATAATATCAAAAATGGCATCACAGATAAAATTATTAGCATGCTGTAGAAGAATAATAATATCATGAGAATCATGATGTGTTACTTGTTGCGCTAAAGTTTCCAACCAGAAAGTTGAAGCTGCAGCAACATCAGCCAAAGATATAGCAGGTCTAAGAAGATTACCTGAACACAGATAAGCTTTTCTTAGAAAGGATTCAATTTTCCTATCTAAAGGATCCTTAAACGAAGTACCATCTGACGTAGGAATAGTAGTACGTTTAGCAAGGGTAGAAATAGCCCCATCAACTTTAGGGATTTTGTCCCAAAATTCTAATCTGTCAGACGGTACAGGATATAATCGCTTAAAACGTTTAGAAGGAGTAAATGAATTACCCAATTTATCCCATTCTTTGGAAATTACTGCAGAAATAGCATTAGGAACAGGAAAAACTTCTGGAATAACCACAGGAGCTTTAAATACCTTATCCAAACGTTTAGAATTAGTATCAAGAGGACCAGAATCCTCTATTTCTAAAGCAATTAGTACTTCTTTAAGTAAAGAACGAATAAATTCCATTTTAAATAAATATGAAGATTTATCAGCATCAACCTCTGAGACAGAATCCTCTGAACCAGAAGAGTCATCAGAATCAGAATGATGATGTTCATTTAAAAATTCATCTGTAGGGAGAGAAGTTTTAAAAGATTCTTTACGTTTACTAGAAGGAGAAATAACAGACATAGCCTTCTTTATGGATTCAGAAACAAAATCTCTTATATTATCAGGAACATTCTGCACCTTAGATGTTGAAGGAACTGCAACAGGCAATGGTACTTTACTAAAGGAAATATTATCTGCTTTAACAAGTTTGTCATGACAATCAATACAAACAACAGCTGGAGGAATAGCTACCAAAAGTTTACAGCAGATACACTTAGCTTTGGTAGATCCAGCACTAGACAGCGATTTTCCTGTAGTATCTTCTGACTCAGATGCAACGTGAGACATCTTGCAATATGTAAGAGAAAAAACAACATATATATAAAGCAAAATTGATCAAATTCCTTAAATGACAGTTTCAGGAATGGGAAAAAATGCCAAAGAACAAGCTTCTAGCAACCAGAAGCAATGAAAAATGAGACTTAAATAATGTGGAGACAAAAAGCGACGCCCATATTTTTCGCGCCAATAAGACGCCCACATTATTTGGCGCCTAAATGCTTTTTGGCGCCAAAATGACGCCACATCCGGAACGCCGACATTTTTGGCGCAAAATAACGTCAAAAAATGACACGTATGACGCCGGAAACGGAAACGAATTTTTTGCGCCAAAAAAGTCCGCGCCAAGAATGACGCAATAAAATGAAGCATTTTCAGCCCCCACAAGCCTAACAGCCCACAGGGAAGAGTCAAATTTTTGAAGGTAAGAAAAAATGATTAAATCAAATGCATTATCCCAAATATGAAACTGACTGTCTGAAAATAAGGAAAGTTGAACATTCTGAGTCAAGGCAAATAAATGTTTGAATACATATATTTAGAACTTTATAAACAAAGTGCCCAACCATAGCTTAGAGTGTCACAGAAAATAAGATTTACTTACCCCAGGACACTCATCTACATGTTTGTAGAAAGCCAAACCAGTACTGAAACGAGAATCAGCAGAGGTAATGGTATATATAAGAGTATATCGTCGATCTGAAAAGGGAGGTAAGAGATGAATCTCTACGACCGATAACAGAGAACCTATGAAATAGACCCCGTAGAAGGAGATCACTGCATTCAAATAGGCAATACTCTCCTCACATCCCTCTGACATTCACTGCACGCTGAGAGGAAAACCGGGCTCCAACTTGCTGCGGAGCGCATATCAACGTAGAATCTAGCACAAACTTACTTCACCACCTCCATCGGAGGCAAAGTTTGTAAAAACTGAATTGTGGGTGTGGTGAGGGGTGTATTTATAGGCATTTTGAGGTTTGGGAAACTTTGCCCCTCCTGGTAGGAATGTATATCCCATACGTCACTAGCTCATGGACTCTTGCTAATTACATGAAAGAAAGCATTTCTATGGAAAGATTCTACCTTCCTATCCCAGTGTTTCTCAACCATGGTCCTCAAGTACCACCAACAGGCCAGGTTTTCATTATAGCTGAATCAGTGCACAGGTGAAGTAATCAGCTGATCAGTAACAGCATGGTTACTAACCTGCTCTCACCCAGCTGATTATTTTTTTTACCTGTGCATTGGTTGAGCGATAATAAAAACCTGGCCTGTTGGGGTACTTGAGGACTGAGGTTGAGAAACAGTGTTCTATTCAAGAGGAATAGTAGTCCATCTAGCCAAAGTAAAAATAGCCCCATCTACTTAAGGGATAGTTTCACAAAGCTCTATATTAGAAGCAGTCAATGGAAAACTCTTCTTAAATTATAAAGCAGGACTAAAGGGGATACCTGGCTTAGACCACTCCTATTAAGAGAGAGGAGAGCATTTAGAACGGGAAAAATCTCTGGAGACTTAGCAACGGGAGGGATATTTCAATGCTCTGTTTGGGGTGTCCCCATAGGTTATGAATGGCATTTGTGGACTGCCATTAGAAATAATAAAATATTAAGGAGGTATTCCAATTTAAAGATGTGTCTTCTACTATTTCTCATGATCTGATCTCCATACATACCTGTCTGAGAGGTAGGGGACACCGGAGAATTGGCTGTTCGCTCATCACTCTGCAGGCAAAACAAACATATTGACGATTTGTATAATCTTAAAGATCTAATATAGATATTTTATATACCTGTTTAACAATGATACATAAACAAAGGCATAGTATGTATTTGCACAGTAGAAATAAAATCAAATCAAACAACTAAACCTAATAACGCTCTTCTCCAAGGAATCCTTACACAAAAGGTATGCCAAGGTGCTTTTATTCAAGCATATGCACACACATTCATAGTTCAATTTAAAGGCTGCCACATATCCTAGAAAATTAAAACTTCACCTGTGACACAAACACAAGTAATATACAAATATAGTTATCAGGCAAGACAGACACCAAGACACCAGCATGCTCCCGTTCACCTGCACATGGTTTCCTGGCCTCCTTTTAATGGTATTGGTGTTACTGTCATTCGCAAAGATAAAGAAAGGCTCAAAGCCATTCTGTCAGATGCAGAAGAAAGGAGAAAGGAAATACAGAAATAAAGAAAGTAAGTGTATATATGCAGTAAGCCTCAAACGAGCAGAATAATGTCTAACTAAATTTGCGACAGCACATCATTTAAAGTGACAGTAAAGTCAAAATTAACCTTTCACGATTCAAATAGATCATGCAATTTTAAATAATTTTCCAATTTACTTCTATTTTTTCAAATGTTCTTCATTTTCTTAGTATCCTCTATTAAAAAGCATACATGGGTAGGCACAGGAGCAACAAAATACTATTGGGAGCTGTTGATTGGTGGTTGCACATAATGTATATCCCTCGTCATTGACTCACCCAACTTGTTTGGTTAGCTCCCTATAGAGCATTGCTGCTCCTTCAACAAATGATACCAAGACAATGAAGCAAAGAAAATTGGAAAGTTTCTTAAATTGTATGCTCTAACTAAATAATGAAAAACATAATTTATGCTTACCGGATAAATGTATTTCTTTCCGGATATGGCGAGTC
Source organism: Bombina bombina (assembly GCF_027579735.1). Lineage (NCBI taxonomy): Eukaryota > Metazoa > Chordata > Amphibia > Anura > Bombinatoridae > Bombina > Bombina bombina. The sequence goes on along the minus strand of NW_026511080.1, from coordinate 14,847 downwards.
CACGGAATCATCAATTACTAGTGGGAATATCACTCATGGCCATCAGGAGGAGGCAAAGAGCACTAAAGTAAAGCTGCTATATATGTCACTTCCCTTACCCATTATCCCCAGTCATTTGGCAGAAGGAAAAATGGAAAAAGAAAATAACACAAAACAGTGGAGGCTCCTACATATGCGCACAGCCGCATGTGAACCCCCAGCCAAAAGAAAAAAAAAAATCTGAATAAAATATAATTTTTTCAACAGCCCCCCATTGGAAAAACTAGGTTTAATTTCTACCCCAAAAATATAAAAGTCAATTTTTTAAAAATAAATAAATAAATAAAAAGTTAACTTTATTTTTTAATTTAAACGCACGTGCGGTAGAGCCTACATACCTGTCATATACTTCTATTACATTTTCCTGCAGGCACCACTCCCAGCCTCCAACCCATCCCTATACAGGCTTAATCGCACATTTCAGCCTGTGCAAGTGGGGTGGTGCTAAGCCTAATGGTCCGGATACGTCATCACCAATGTTCCCTCCCTCTAACATGCGCAGTAGCACATTGAGTCTGCATGTCCCGTGCATAGAGACAGACAGGCTGCTCATGACAGGGGGTGGTGATAGCGCGCCAGACACTGCACACTGCATGGAAAGGCGCCGTCGGCAGAGGAGAATGGGTCTCCTGAGGTGAGAGCAAAAGCCTCTGAACATCGTAAGAGGTAAGTTTATGGGGACACCTGACACTGACTAACTACCATGTAGTAATTACTGCCAAAAGTTACTGACCTCCTCCCAATTCTTTCTGTTTGTGTGTAAATTGGCCTTTTCCAATAAGTGAGGCAGAACAAGCAGTTCAGTTCCCCTTTCACAAAGCCACACGGTAGTCCCAGGAGATATGGAGAGAGGCTCAGATTGCAGGAGCCAAAACTCGTTGATAATCAGTGGCAGAATCCTGTTTTTCCTAAGATGCTGCAGTGTAGAACAGCAAACAAGGAGACTGCAGCAAAAATACCACAAGCTGCACTGCTATAACAAAAACTAATAACTTGTATTCTTCCAACATTAAAATCAGCATTAATAAATATAAATATATATATATATATATAGAATTAAGTAGAATGTTACCACTCAGTGTCAGTGAGTGGAAACAAGCGTTACTCAAGTAAATGCGCTAGTCAGAGGTATGAAAATCTCATAGAGCAGCTATGAAGGTACAAATATTGTATGATAGACTAAGTCTATACAATATAGGAAAAATAGGAGTCAAAGGGTAAACAGCGCTTATGGAGATTCTTAAAAACTGAATAATATTAAAGTCTCGGCAGTGTTGGTGGGTAAAGAAAACAAAAAAAAAGGGAAGAGAAGTATATGAATATACGTATATATATTAGAGTCTTTGATAGGATATTGGAATCCTAGTGTAATGAAGGCGTAATAGATACCCTTACCAAAAGTTACCTCAATCCTATGAGGTAAGTTTGCCGCATTGGAGGATGTATCTAGTGGTTGAATGAATCCTGGATGTTCTGGTCTGTATAAAATCGCTGCCTCTTGGAGTAGAATGGGATGTGGGTCCCCTTTGTGCTGGTTTCTTTAGGAAACTTCCTGTATTTATTGCCTCTTGGAGCTTGGTTTTCTTGTCTTGGTATGAACTTTCTTGTCCAGATCTTTTACACTTTCTTGAAGGCAGGAGAGCAGCCAGGGCCTCAGATATAACACATTTTGATAAAAAAAAAATTCACTCCTGGGGATACAACTGAAGCACTCTCCTTCTTGCTTCCTAAAAATAAAGCTTTGAAGATGAAAAGGGTGTTGCTGGAGGAGCGAGATGAAGTTTGCGATCATCAAAAAATTGTGGCAGCCGAGGAAAACCAGCAGATCCTACTATACATAATAGAGGCGCCTCTATTATGTATAGTAGGATCTGCTGGTTTTTCCTAAAGAAACCAGCACAAAGGGGACCCACATCCCATTCTACTCCAAGAGGCAGCGATTTTATACAGACCAGAACATCCAGGATTCATTCAACCACTAGATACATCCTCCAATGCGGCAAACTTACCTCATAGGATTGAGGTAACTTTTGGTAAGGGTATCTATTACGCCTTCATTACACTAGGATTCCAATATCCTATCAAAGACTCTAATATATATACGTATATTCATATACTTCTCTTCCCTTTTTTTTTTGTTTTCTTTACCCACCAACACTGCCGAGACTTTAATATTATTCAGTTTTTAAGAATCTCCATAAGCGCTGTTTACCCTTTGACCCCTATATATATATATATATATATATATATATATATATATATATATATATATATATATATATATACACATACATACATATATATATATATATATATATACATACATACATATATACACACAGGTAGCCCTCAGTTTACGCCGGGGTTAGGTTCCAGAAGGAATGGTAAATCGAAACCGTTGTAAATTGAAACCCAGTTTATAATGTAAGTCAATGGGAAGTGAGGGAGTTAGGTTTCAGGCCCCTCTCAAAATTGTCATAAGTAACACTTAATACATTATTTTAAAGGTTTGAAATGAAGACTTTAAATGCTAAACAGCATTATAAACAGTATCAAATAATCACACAACACAGAATATATAATTAATCTAAGTTAAATGAACAAAAACATTTGCTAAACGGCATTATAAACCTTATAAAATAATCACACAACACAGACTTTACTTGCATTTTTCTGCAAATAGTTCTTTCTATGCATTCCAATCTGGACTGATTTATAGACAGGAAGATCTTGTTCCTATGAAAGCTGCTCGATAGCTCATATCTAGCTAGACAAATTAATTCCAGCCTGTTTGTGTGCTTGGCTTTGCATATCTTTGCTGCAACACAAGCGGACAGCTCCACCTATTGGCTATTTTAATCAATGCACTGCTTTCTCAATGCTTTTCAATAGCAGTCACATGACTGAAAAAAAAGGTTGTTATTCTGAAACGGTGCAAACTGAACCGGCTTAAACCAAGGGCCACCTGTGTGTGTGTGTGTGTGTGTATATATATATATATATATATATATATATATATATATATATATATATATATATATATATTAGGGCTGCAACAACTAATCGGTAAGATTGATCATAAAAATAGTTGTCAAAGAATCTCATTATCAATTAGGTGGTCAGCGATTATGCAAACATTTTTATTTATTTAATTTTTTTCTATCCGATTAATTGGATGATTATTATCCGATTAATCGGATAGAAAAAAGATTTAAAAAATAAATAAATTCAATTTTTTTTGCATAATCTTAGTTGCAGTAGATCATAAGATTAAAGCAGCTGGTGCTGTGCAACTGACCAACAAATCGCTGATCACCTAATTGATAATGAGATTTGTTGACAACTATTTTTATGATCAAACTTACCGATTAGTTGTTGCAGCCCTAATATATATATATATATATATATATATATATATATATATATATATATATATATATATATATATACATATATACACACACACACACACATACATACACACACATTCAAATGGGTGGAGCCAACTGAGGGGTGGGGCTAAATACCACCTAGTTAAAATACTTGCTAGGTGGTATTTAGCCCCAGTTAATGTATTGTGAACCCCCATTTGAATAACCCACAAAAAAAAGTGTAGAGGTGCCTGAGGTTTTAGAAAAAAATAACTGTCTTAAATAAAGGGTGGGCCGTGGACTCACCATATACGGAAATAAATTTATCAGGTAAGCATAAACTAGGTTTTCTTTCCTAAGATATGGTGAGTCCATGGAATCATCAATTACTAGTGGGAATCAATACCCAAGCTAGATGACACAGATGATAAGGGAGGTACAAGACAGGTAGACCTAAACAGAAGGCACCACTGCATGAAGAACCCTTCTTCCAAAAGAAGCCTCAGCTGAGTCAAAAGTATCAAATTTATAAAACTTTGAAAAAGTATGCAGAGAGGACCAAGCCTTCATTTTTAAATGCCCAGGAAGAAGAAACAGCCCTCGTGGAATGAGCATTGATTCTCTCAGGAGGTTGCTGTCCAGCAGTCTCATAGGCCAAACGAATAATACTCCTTAGCCAAAGAGAAGTAGCTGTAGCTTTCTGACCCTTGCGCTTCCCAGAAAAACAAACAAAGCCTGACAAAATGATTGCACATCTGCCAAACGCTTATGCAACAAAATAGACAACGCAGAAATCTGACCTTTCAGAGTACTAGCTGACAAACCCTTCTCCAGACCCTCCTGGAGAAAAGAAAATCCTAGGAATCCTGACTCTACTCCAAGAGTAGCCTCTGGATTCACACCAATACAGATATTTACGTCATATCTTATAGTAAAATCTTTCTTGTCACAGGGTTACAAGCCTGAATAATGGTCTCAATGACCGACTTTGAAAACCCACGCCAAGATAAAATCAAGATTTGGATGAAGAAAGGGACCCTAAAGTAGAAAGTCCTTCCTCAGAGGGAGTCTCCACAGAGATAGAGATGACATTTCCACTAGATGCATACCAGATCCTGTGCGGCCACGCCGGTGCTATGAGAATCACCGACGCCCTATCCTGCTTGATCCGAGCAATGACTCTTGGCCGGAGAGCGAACGGAGGAAATATGTATCCTAGACTGAAATTCCAAGGGACCGCCAGAGCATCTATCAAGAAAGCCTGTGGATCCATTGACCTTGAGCCGTACCTCAGAAGCTTGGCATTCTGCCGAGAAGCCATGAGATCCAGTTCTGGTTGCCCCCAATTGAGGATTAAACTGGAAAATACTTCAGGATGGAGTTCCCACTCCCCCGGATGAAAGGTCGGTCGGCTCAGAAAATCCGCCTCCCAATTGTCCACTCCTTGGATGTGGATCGCAGAAAGACAACAGTTGTGAGACTACGCCCACTGGATTATCCGGGCCACCTCTGTCATGGTCAAGGAACTCAGATTTCCCCCTGGTGGTTGATGTACGCCACCTATTTTATGTTGTCCGACTGGAACCTGATAAACCGGGCTAAGGATAACTGAGGCTAAGCTAGTAGAGCATTGAAAATCGCTCTCAGTTCTAGAATGTTTATAGGGAGAACTGACTTCTCCCGAGTCCAAAGACCCTGAGTCTTCAATGACCCCCAAATTGCTCCACAACCTAGAAGGCTGGCATCCGTGGTCACGATCACCCAGGAAGGTCTGCAAAAGGAAGTTCCCTGGGAAAGGTGTTCCTGAGACAACCACCACAGAAGAGAGTCCCTTGTCACCTGATCCAGAACTATTTGCGGACACAGATCCGCATAGTCATCGTTCCATTGCCTTAACATGCATAACTGCAGAGGTCTGAGATGGAACCGAGCAAAAGCAATGATGTCCATGGAAGCTGCCATCAGACCAATTACCTCCTTACATAGAGCCACTAACGGCCGAGGAGAGGACTGAAGGACAAGACAAGAGACGAAGATCTTTGTTTTTCTGACCTCTGCCAGAAATATCTTCATTAGTAGGGAGTCTATTATGGTCCCTAAAAACACTACTCTTGTGGCTGGAAGCAGAGAACTCTTTCCCTAATTCACCTTCCAACCATGGGAGCGAAGAAAAAACAACAAGATCTCCCTATGAGAGTTTTCTTGTTAAAAAGACGGCGCCTGAACCAGAATGTCGTCAAGATATGGCGCCACTGCATTGCCCCGAGACTGGATTATCGCCAACAGAGCCCTTAAGACCTTTGAGAAAATTCTGGGAGCTGTGGCAAGGCTGAATGGAAGAGCCACAAACTGAAAGTGCTTGTCTAGAAAAGCGAATCTCAGAAACTTGTGATGATCCCTAAGGATAGTAACATGAAGGTACGCATTTTTTAGGTCTATGGTTGTCATGAAATGACCCTTTTGAACCAAGGGAAGAATGGAACGTATAGTCTCCATCTTGAAGGACGGTACTCTAAGGAACTTGTTTAAACACTTTAGGTCTAAAATAGGTCTGAAAGTCCCCTTTCTTGGGAACCACAAACAGATTGGACTAAAATCCCAGACCCTGTTCCTGCGGAGGAACTGGAACTATAACTCCCAGGGCAAAAAGATTATTGATCCAATTTAAGAACGCCTCTCTCTTTATATGGTTTACAGATAATCTTGAGAGAAGAAACCTGCCTCTGGGAGGAAAAGACTTGAATTCTATCTTGTACAGGTCTGGGACATCTCGTATCCAAGCCTGAGCAAATTGAGAAAGCCTGCCCCCTACTAGATCCATTCCTGGATTGGGGGCCGACCCTTCATGCTGACTTGGAGTCAGCCGCAGGTTTCTTGGACTGTTTCCCATTGTTCCAAGACTGACCAGACTTCCAGGAAGACTTGGATAGTTCCTGCTTGGAAGAGGAAGTGGAGAGTTTACCTCTAAAGTTACGAAAGGAACGAAAATTACTCTGACGCCCTTTCTGCATATTCTTCTTATTCTGAGGAAGAAAAGATCCCTTTCCTCCAGACATTTTTGCTCCGAGGTTTAATGACCTGTAAGGAAGCATCCGTAATAAAGGAATTGGCTAACTTAAGAGCCTTAATTCTGTCCTGGATCTCCTCAAGATGAGTATCTGTCTGAATAGAATCAGACAAGGCATCAAACCAGTAAGATGCAGCGCTGGTAACAGTAGCAATACACACCGCAGGCTGCCATTGAAGACCTTGGTGAACATACATTTTCTTTAATAATGCCTACAATTTCTTATCCATTGGTTTCTTAAAAGAACAACTATCCTCTATGGGAATAGTGGTACTCTTAGCCAAAGTGGAAATAGCTCCTTCCACCTTAGGAACCGTTTGCCACGACTCCTTAATAGAGAGTCGGCTACAGGAAACATTTTCTTAAAAATAGGAGATGGAGAAAAAGGAATACCAGGTCTCTCCCACTCTCGTGCAATAATCACAGAAGCATGGGCTGGAACAGGAAAAACCTCCACCGCAGAGGGAACATAAAAATACTTGTTCAGCTTACTAGACTTCTTAGGGTTAACAACGATAGTAGAATCAGAGTCATCCAAGGTAGCCAAAACTTCCTAAGTAACAAGCGGAGGTGTTCCAGCTTAAATCTGAAGGACACAACTTCAGCATCAGTAGAAGGAATTATACTGCTTGAATCCGGGATTTCACCCTCAGATGCACCCGAAGAATCATCATCATCCTCAGACTTCTGAGAGGAAATACTTTGATTAGCCACTTCAGGATCAGAAACCTTAGTTACTGTTTCTTTAAATTTCCTTTTGCGTTTCCCATGCAGCATGGGAAAAGCAGACAGCGCCTAGATACCAAAGAGGATACCTGGGCAGCAATATCTTGAAAAGTAACCCCAGACAAAGAATGAGAGGAAATGCAGGGCACTGCTGAAACAGGAGGCTCCTGAACAGCATCCGCCTTAGCTAATGATGGCTCAGGGTCAAAAAGTCCATTTCTATAAGCTAAAGCTCTTTCAATACATGAAGAACAAAAAGGTACTGGGGGTTCCACCTGGGCATCAAAACATAAGCTACAGGTAACATCCTGCACAGCCTCTTGATCTATAATACAAAAAAAAAGAAGCAAATAAAAAATCTAAAAAATTTTTTTAAACTTTTTTTATTTTTATCTTTTAACAAAGGATATAATACAGAACAAAAAAACGTTCTTAAATAAATGCCTTTAAATTTACCAAATCAAGAAAATATACCCCAGGCAACACTCTAAACCTGGGCAGAATTAGAGGTGCCCTACCTGTCCTGCAACCCGCAGCAAACAGAGGAATAAAAAAAGATCCCATTTACAATCCGGATTCCAGAGAAGCAAAAACAGCAAGAAGCGTTCTAAATAGCAGACACCTGAAAAATGTGCACCTTACTCTACAGGAAGTGAAGAAAAGTACCAAAAAAACTGACATCAAAGAATCAGAACCTCCCTAAAGGGGCAGTCCTACAGCTGACAAAAAAAGTAAATTTATGCTTACCTGAAAAATTAATTTCTTCTATGATATGACGAGTCCATGGATTCATCCTTTACTTGTGGGATATTATCCTCCTGCTAACAGGAAGTGGCAAAGAGCACCACAGCAGAACTGTCTATATAGCTCCTCCCTTAGCTCCACCCCCAGTCATTCGACCGAAGGTAAGGGAAGAAAAAGGAGAAACTAAAAGGCGCAGAGGTGACTGAAGTTTAAAATAAAAAAAATATAATCTGTCTTAAAATGACAGGGCGGGCCGTGGACTCGTATCATAGAAGAAATTAATTTATCAGGTAAGCATAAATTTACTTTTCTTCTATAAGATACGAGTCCACATATTCATCCTTTACTTGTGGGATACAATACCAAAGCTATAGGACACGGATGAACGGGAGGGACAAGACAGATGCCTAAACAGAAGGCACCACTGCTTGAAGAACTTTTCTCCCAAAAATAGCCTCCGAAGAAGCAAAAGTATCAAATTTATAAAATTTGGAAAGGTATGAAGTGAAGACCAAGTCGCAGCCTTACAAATCTGTTCAACAGAAGCATAATTTTTAAAAGCCCATGTGGAAGCCATCGCTCTAGTAGAGTGAGCTGTAATTCTTTCAGGAGGCTGCTGTCCAGCAGTCTCGTATGCCAAATGGATGATGCTTTTCAGCCAAAAAGAAAGAGGTAGCCGTAGCTTTTTGACCTCTACGCTTTCCAGAATCGACAACAGAGAAGATATTTGACGGAAATCTTTGGTCGCTTGCAAGTAAAACTTCAAAGCACGAACCACGTCCAAGTTGTGCAACAGACGCTCCTTCTTAGAGGAAGGATTAGGACACAGGGAAGGAACAACAATTTCCTGATTAATATTCTTATTAGTAACAAACTTAGGAAGGAATCCAGGTTTGGTACGCAAAACCACCTTATCAGAATGAAAAACAAGATAAGGCGAGTCGCATTGCAATGCAGATAGTTCAGAAACTCTTCGAGCCGAAGAGATAGCAACTAAAAACAGAACTTTCCAAGATAGAAGCTTAATATCTATGGAATGCATAGGTTCAAACGGAACCCCTTGAAAAACTTTAAGAACTAAATTCAAACTCCATGGCGGAGCAACAGGTTTAAACACAGGCTTGATTCTAACTAAAGCCTGACAAAACGACTGAACGTCTGGAACATCTGCCAGACGCTTGTGCAGTAAAATTGATAAAGCAGATATCTGTCCCTTTAGGGAACTAGCTGATAACCCCTTCTCCAATCCTTCTTGGAGAAAGGACAAAATCCTAGGAATCCTGATCTTACTCCATGAGTAGCCTTTGGATTCACACCAATAAAGATATTTACGCCATATCTTATGATAAATTTTCTTAGTGACAGGCTTACGAGCCTGAATCAAGGTATCTATGACCGACTCAGACAATCCCCGCTTGGATAAAATCAAGCGTTCAATCTCCAGGCAGTCAGCCGCAGAGAGACTAGATTTGGATGCTGGAACGGACCTTGAATGAGAAGGTTCTGTCTCAGTGGCAGTGTCCATGGTGGTAAAGATGAAATGTCCACCAGGTCTGCATACCAAGTCCTGCGTGGCCACGCAGGTGCTATCAAAATCACAGAAGCTCTCTTCTGTTTGATTCTGACAATCAGACGAGGGAGGAGATGGTGGAAACACATAAACCAGGTTGAACGACCAAGGTACTGCTAGAGTATCTATCAGTACTGCTTGAGGATCCCTTGATCTGGACCCGTAACAAGGAAGTTTGGCGTTCTGACGAGACGCCATCAGATCCAATTCTGGTGTGCCCCATTGATGAATCAATTGTGCAAACACCTCCGGATGGAGTTCCCACTCCCCCGGATGAAAAGTCTGACGACTTAGAAAATCCGCTTCCCAGTTCTCCACTCCTGGGATATAGACTGCTGATAGATGGCAAGAGTGAGTCTCTGCCCATCAAATTATTTTGGAAACCTCTATCATCGCTAGAGGACTCTTTGTTCCCCCCTGATGATTGATATATGCTACAGTCTTGATATTATCCGATTGGAATCTTATGAATTTGGCCGAAGCCAGCTGAGGCCACGCCTGAAGCGCGTTGAATATCGCTCTCAGTTCTAGAATATTTATCGGGAGGAGAGCCGCCTCCTGAGTCCACTAACCCTGAGCTTTCAGGGACTTCCATACTGCACCCCAGCCCAATAGGCTGGCGTCCGTCATCACTATGACCCATGCTGGCCTGCGGAAACACATTCCCTGGGACAGATGATCCTGTGATAACCACCAAAGAAGAGTCTCTTGATCCAGATTTATCTGAGATAAATTTGTATAATCCCCATTCCATTGTTTGAGCATGCATAGTTGCAGTGGTCTGAGATGCAAGCAAGCAAACGGAACTATATCCATTGCTGCTACCATTAGTCCGATTACCTCCATACACTGAGCCACTGGCGGCCGAGGAATGGAATGAAGAGCTCGGCAGGTGGTTAAAATCGTTGATTTCCTGACCTCCGTCAGAAAAATGTTCATATCTACCGAATCTATCAGAGTTCCCAAGAATGGAACTCTTGTGAGAGGGATAAGTGAACTCTTTTTTACGTTCACCTTCCACCCGTGAGATCTTAGAAAAGCCAACACGATGTCCGTGTGAGATTTGGCTAGTTGGTAAGTTGACGCCTGAATTAAGATATCGTCCAGATAAGGCACCACTGCTATGCCCCGCGGTCTTAGAACCGCCAGAAGAGACCTTAGCACCTTTGTGAAAATTCTGGGAGCTGTGGCCAACCCGAAGGGAAGAGCCACAAACTGATAATGCTTGTCCATAAAGGTGAACCTGAGAAACTGGTGATGATCCTTGTGGATAGGGATGTGCAGATACGCATCCTTTAAATCTACGGTGGTCATATATTGACCCTCCTGGATCATTGGTAAAATAGTCCGAATGGTCTCCATCTTGAAGGTTGGGACTCTGAGGAATTTGTTTAGGATCCTGAGATCTAAAATTGGTCTGAAGGTTCCCTCTTTTTTGGGAACCACAAACAGATTGGAGTAAAACCCCTGCCCCTGTTCTGTTTTTGGAACTGGGGAGATTACTCCCATGGTATATAGGTCTTCTACACAGCGTAAGAACGCCTCTCTTTTTGTCTGGTTTATAGACAATTGAGAAAGATGGAATCTCCCCCTTGGAGGAGAATCTTTGAAGTCTAGAAGATACCCCTGGGTCACAATTTCTAAAGCCCAGGAGTCCTGAACGTCTCTTGCCCAAGCCTGAGCAAAGAGAGAAAGTCTGCACCCTACTAGATCCGGTCCCGGATCGGGGGCTGCCCCTTCATGCTGTCTTGGTGGCAGACGCAGGCTTCTTGGCCTGTTTACCTTTGTTACAAGTCTGGTCTGACTTGGATTGAGCAAAATTTCCCTCCTGCTTTGCAGCAGGGGAGGAGGTAGAGGGACCACCTTTGAAGTTTCGAAAGGAACGAACAATTATTTTGTTTGGTCCTCATCTTATTTGTCTTATCCTGAGGAAGGGCATGGCCTTTTCCTCCAGTGATGTCTGAAATGATCTCTTTCAGTTCAGGCCCAAATAGGGTCTTACCCTTGAAAGGGATAGCTAAAAGCTTAGATTTTGATGACACGTCAGCAGACCAGGACTTAAGCCATAACGCTCTACGCGCTAAAATGGCAAAACCTGAATTCTTTGCCGCTAATTTAGCCAGTTGAAAAGCGGCATCTGTAATGAAAGAATTAGCTAGCTTGAGAGCCCTAATTCTATCCAGAATATCATCTAATGGGTCTCAACGAGAAGAGCCTCCTCTAGAGCCTCGAACCAAAAAGTAGCTGCAGTAGTTACAGGAACAATGCATGCTATAGGTTGCAGAAGAAAACCCTGATGAATAAATATTTTCTTAATAAGACCCTCTAATTTTTTATCCATAGGATCTTTGAAAGCACAACTGTCCTCAATAGGTATAGTTGTACGCTTAGCCAGGGTAGAAATAGCTCCCTACACCTTAGGGACCGTCTGCCACGAATCCCACATGGTGTCTGATATGGGAAACATTTTCTTAAAAGTAGGAGGGAGAGAAAAACGGAATACCTGGTCTATCCCACTCCTTAGTCACAATGTCCGAAATCCTCTTAGGGACCGGAAAAACATTAGTGTAAGCAGGAACCTCTAGATATCTATCCATTTTACACAATTTCTCTGGAATTACAATAGGGTCACAATCATCCAGAGTCGCTAAAACCTCCCAAGGCAACAAGCGGAGGTGTTCTAGTTTAAATTTAAAAGCCGGCATATCTGAGGCTGTCTGAGGGAACATCTTTCCTGCTGTGGCGCCTACCTGCCCTTAGGGATCTGGAAAACAGGGTTAAAGCTTCGATTTGGCCCAATATTCTCACAAGGGCCCACCGGAGTTGGAGTTTGCTGCTTGCATGATAAATACAACTGCGCAACTGAGGCGCGAAAATAGGCCCCGTCCATCTCACTCGATGTCTCTCAGCCCAAATGAACCGCACCAGAGCGGTCTCAAACTAGCCATGTGGGTTCCTAAACCCAAAAAGAAGCCAAGTGTACCCTCTTATTACAGCCTCAAAAAGTTCCTGATATAATAAATATTTTCTTGCCAAAAACGTTATCAGAACTCCCATTTAAAAAATGTTTGCCCACAAACATTCAAACTCAGTGTCAACCATTTTTTCTTAGCCCCTATATGCAAGCTTAGTAATACCCCTCTTCTCTTAGGATTACTGCTTACCCTTACCCTCATGGGGATACTGTCAGCCAATTCTGAAATACCACAGTCTCTCCAGAAAAAAATGACTGAACACACCTCACTGCTTATAGCATGAAAAACGTTCCTCACACTGAAGTTTCTTAAGCACTCCTCAGCCATTCTGTGGGAACTGCTCTGGATCTTAGTGACAAATGCTAAGATCATCAGCCTCCAGGCAGAAGTCTTCATCCATCTGCTGCCTGAGAGAAAAAATAGTACACACCGGTACCATTTAAAATAAAAAACTCTTGCTTGAAGAAAATAAAAACTAACATTTTATCACCTCTTTCACTTTACCCTTCCTAGTACTTAGAGTAGGCAAAGAGAATGACTGGGGGGTGGAGCTAAGGGAGGAGCTATATAGACAGCTCTGCTGTGGTGCTCTTTGCCACTTCCTGTTAGCAGGAGGATAATATCCCACAAGTAAAGGATGAATCCGTGGACTCGTATCTTATAGAAGAAAAAATGTTTTATTTCAGTAACAGATTCGTAACATAAACTGCAGCACAAGCTGTCTGCATAATATTGAGTGCTGCTGCTGTGTTTCCTATATGCATACAATATAGGGAGATATGAAGTGCGTGACTCTGCATTGAGTCACATGACTGCTGTGTCCCAGTGTAACGTACGTTACAATATGGCACCTTATATGGGAGAATCAAGCACCTTATTAGCATTTATCTTAAAATCTATTTTTTTCAACACTTTGGGGTAAGCTGAACAAATAAAGCAGACAGTAATGATTTTTATCAGGTGTTAAGTGTCCCTTTAATATAACAAAGTTGGTTTTGCAAAGCTGGGGAACGGGTAGTAAAGGTGTTATCTATCTTTTTAAACAAACATTTTGGAGTAGACTGTCCCTTGCATTTGTGGATTATGCAATTCTACTGAAAAGCTATGTAAACATCGCCAGAAGAACAAAGAACACTCCCAGTGGAGGTTGGTAAAGATAAGTAATAAAACGTTAATTTTCATTTGTTTTCTCTAAGTATTGGGCTTTGGTATACAGACAGAAATAATATAAAGAAGCATGTGTATGTGTGTGTACAGAAAATAATAAAATAAAGACATCTGATTTTGCTGCAAGCTCAACCAATTGTAATAGGTTTTGGTTTCAAAGAAAACAATACAAGTCTTTCTTTCTTAAAGGGACAGTCTAGTCCAAAATAAACTTTCATGATTCAGATAAGGCATGTAATTTTAAACAATTTTCCAATTTATTTTTATCACCAATTTTGCTTTACTCTCTTGGTATTCTTAGTTGAAAGCTTAACCTAGGAGGTTAATATGATAATTTCTTAGACCTTGAAAGCTACCTCTTTTCAGAATGCATTTTAACAGTTTTTCACCACTAGAGGGTCTTAGTTCATGTGTTTCATATAGATAACACTCTGCTCATGCACGTGAAGTTACTTGGGAGCCAGCACTGATTGGCTAAACTGCAAGTCTGTCAAAATAACGGAAATAAAGGGGTAGTTTGCAGAGGCTTAGATACAAGATAATCACAGAGGTAAAAAAGTATATAAATATAACTGTGTTGGTTATGCAAAACTGGGGAATGGGTAATAAAGGGATCATCTATCTTTTAAAACAATAAAAATTCTGGTGTAGACTGTCCCTTTAAGACACGGTGAGTCCACAGAATCATCAATTGCTGTTGGGAATACCACTCCTGGCCAGCAGGAGGCGGCAAAGAGCACCACAGCAAAGCTGTTAAAGGGATATGAAACCCAAAAAATTTTGTGATTCAGATAGAGCAGAAAATTTTAAGCAACTTTCTAATTTACTCATATTTACAATTTGTCTCTGTTCTCTTGGTATGCTTTGTTGAATGAGCAGCAATGCACTTCTGGTTGCTGACTAAACACATGCGTGAGCCAATGACAATTGGTATATATATGCATCCACCAATCAGCAACAAGAACTTAGGTTCTTTGCTGCTCCTGATCTTTCATAGATAAACCTTTCAGCAAAGGATAACAAGAGAAGAAAGCAAATTAAATATTAGAAGTAAATTGGAAAGTTGTTTAAAATTGTATCCTCTATCAGAAACATAAAAGAAAATTTTATTTTTGGGTTTTATGTCCCTTTAAAGGGACAGTCTAGGCCAAAATAAACTTTCATGATTCAGATAGAGCATGGAATTTT